>NC_053160.1:183081840-183376840 GCF_016835505.1 Polypterus senegalus
TTGAGACCGCCGAGTAACTCAAATACAGTATGGTGTAAAATGAGCCTGTGATTATATCAGCGCAATAAAATATAAGATAGTGCCTTTCAAATCTATCTATCTATCTATCTATCTATCTATCTATCTATCTATCTATCTATCTATCTATCTATCTATCTATCTATCTATCTATCTATCTATCTATATTGTCTTTCAAATCTATCCATCTTATAGTGCCTTTCAAATCTATCTATCTATCTATCTATTTATTATATAGTTCCTTTCATATCTATCTATCTATCTATCTATCTATCTATTATATAGTTCCTTTCATATCTATCTATCTATCTATCTATCTATCTATCTATCTATCTATCTATCTATCTATCTATCTATCATTTTAAGTGGTGCTTTTTTCTCTCAACAACCAATCCATCTATTATTAAGTAGTGACTTTCATATCTATGTTTCTAATTGTGTAGTGAGTTATACAGTATATCTATTATATAGTGCCCCTTATGTCGATCTGTGTGCTTTACTGTTTAAAATTCCTTTCATACTGATCTATTACATGGTGCCTTTTATTATTTATCTACCGTATATGTAATTTCTTCTCTATCATGATAGTGCTTCATATTAATTGAGCTATATAAAGTAATGCATATTTGATATTTCAATATTAAATAATCAGGGCGGCACTGTCGTGGAGTTTGCATGTTCTCCCCCGTGTGCGTGTGGTTTCTTTCCTCTCACAGTCCAAAGACGTGCAGGTTAGCTGGGTTGGCGTTGCTAAATCACCCCGCTCTAGTGCGTGTGTTTTAACCCTGCGATGCGCTGGCGCCTTCTTGTCCAGGGGTTATTCCTGCCTCACTCTTGATGCTAGTCGGGATTGGCTCCTGTTGCCCCTAAAACACCACCCTGGACATGCAGGATGGGAAAGTGGAGGGCCAATCGGATTGATTTGTGATTGAGGTTATGCTAGTATGTTCTGTGGAATGCGCCCCGTGTACCTGTACTATTCTGGAGTGTTTTTCCCTGTTTAAAAGTCCGTCTATCTGTGTGCCTGTGCGCACATTCATCATGCAGGACTGACGTGCGCTTTTTCTGTCCGCGGGTGTATCTTTCCTGTTTCGGAAGTCAGTCACCGGCGGCGTCAGAGCTGAGACTGAAAAAAACTCGGAGATTACGAAAAAAAAAAAAAAAACTGGCAATCATCGCCTGTGAGGAAGCTGTTTGGAGATCGAATTTGGCCATTTGCACTGGCGAGATAGCATCAGCAAAGCAAACAGAGGACAAGAAACCGCAAACGAGAGGAACAAACATGAAGAAGAAGCTCTGTCAGAAGTGCCTTGCTAAAGAAAGAAAGAAAGAAAGAAAGAAAGAAAGAAAGAAAGAAAACTAACATCTGGTAGTTTTCACGCAGTAATCCCTGGTAGCGTTTCATGTCAGGGGGGACGGCTGCACGTTTACTCAGACACTTGCGCAACACAGGATAAAGAAAACTAGCGGTAGCTGCTGTTCTATTTCAGCACATCGAATGAACAACAAGTGAGACGTGCAGCTCATCGAGTAAACAAGTGACATGAAAACACGAAGTTCTGTAGAATTACAGGGAGGAGGGCGAGACGAGTCGCTCAACGAAAGACGCGCTTACATCAAACGTCCGACACGGGATGGCTCGAGAGCAGCAAATGTGACCCGGGATTTTGCGGAGCGGTTTGATTTTATCAGGCATCATCGCAGCCAAGGCATTGGGGGCTGTGTGCCCAGCGGAGGGCCGCTTCACGATCTCCAACCCACCAAATCTTGGAACAGCGCGATAAACAAATTCCGTAATTAAAATGTTTGAAACGGGGAAGCGGAGCCTGTTTTCTTTGGCACTCACACACATTTATCCATCACGCAGCAGCTTTTTAGGTGCCAATGTTTCCTCTACATGAGACAGAGCGATAGGAAATGCACTATATAATAAATATAGAGATAGATAGCAAAGGATATATAATGGATGGATAGATGGAGAGCTAGATAGGAAAAGAACTGTATAATAAACAAAGAGATAGAAAGGAAACGCACTATATCATAGGTACTGTATAGTAATGTACATACATAAATGGGAAAGACACTATATGATAAACATAAAGCTACGTAGGTAGGAAAGGCACTACATGATAAATATATAGATATGAAAGGTACTACATAATGGATAGGTAGATAGGAAAGTCACTATACAACAAACATTGGTAACTTTGAAAGGCACTAGATGGATAGGAAAGGCACTATTTCATAAGCATAGATAAATATGAATGGCCCTATATAATAAAAATATTGATAGATATGAAAGGTACTACATAATGGATAGGTAGATAGGAATGTCACTATACAATAAAGAAAGATTGCAATGAAAGGCACTACATCATAAATATATTGATATGAAAGGCACTGTATAATAGTGCAGATAGACAGAAACAACACTATATAATAAACATATAGATAAATATGAATGGTACTATAGAATAGATAGGGAAGGAAGTATATAATAGTGTAACTAAAGAGGATATAGATAGAAAGATAGAGGGTTATGAAAGGCACTATAGAATAGATAGATAGAAAATGAACTATATAATTGATAGATAGATCTTAATTATAGTATAGTAGGCAGGATATCAGATAGATAGATGAAAGGCGCTATATAATAGATAGATACATGAAAGGCACTATATAATTGATAGATCTTATAGTATAGTAGGCAGGATAACAGATAGATAAATGAAAGGCGCTATATAATAGATAGATGAAAGGCACTATATAATTGATAGATAGATCTTATAGTATAGTAGGCAGGATAACAGATAGATAAATGAAAGGCGCTATATAATAGATAGATAGATGAAAGGCACTATATAATTGATAGATAGATCTTATAGTATAGTAGGCAGGATAACAGATAGATAGATGAAAGGTGCTATATAATAGATAGATAGATGAAAGGCACTATATAATTGATAGATAGATCTTAGGCAGGATAACAGATAGATTAATATGAAAGACCATCTAAGATAGATATGAATACAGTATATGATCGATGGGAAAGGCACCACTGTATATAACGGACGACTGTATAGCCCATCTTTGGTGAAGCGTTCACTTAAATGTACCCCCAGTGCACACATGAAATTATTGTTTTAAACATGAAATCCTTTCAATGTGGTGCAGTCCTGATTCTATAAAGATTGTCTCAAGAATGTTGGCGGTGGGTTTCCGAGTCCCCTTTACCTTTTAGTGTTCTCGTCATGCAGCTGTCATTTCTCACCCTCTTTGTTCAGCTGCACATATCTGATATTTTAATGTGCCACATGACCATTGGGTGCGGTGTGGTGGTGTAGCGGGTGTAGTTGCCACCGTGGTTCTGGAGCCCTGTTTCGCTCCTGGTTGGTGGACGGACGTTTTGCTTCCTCTTGCTTTTCTCCTTCAGTCCAAACAGGAGGTGGCAGTTGAAGTGCTGTGGCTGTGCCTGGCGCAGAGCTGGCATCGTGTCCAGAGGGGTCTTTCTGCTTTAGGTCTGTTTGTTTTGTCTCCCAGTGGCTCAGCACTTAGTGCTGTGGTCAGTTACAGGACCACTTTGTTTAATTTTAAGCTTGTGTTGTCTCTCTAGAGTTGTTATTTACTTGTAGATAATTTTAATAGTTCTGTTTTAATCTTGATATTATACAAGTGCAATAAAATGATTATTTCCTTTTTTTTCTTCAACAGCAAAGTGAATTAAACTCATTTCTCTGGACCATCAAACGAGACCCTCCATCCTATTTCTTTGGCACAATCCACGTCCCATACACTCGGGTTTGGGACTTTATTCCCGAAAACTCCAAAAAGGCCTTTCACGAGAGCAACATCGTGTACTTTGAGCTCGACTTGACTGACCCGTACACCATTTCTGCCTTAACCAGCTGCCAGCTGCTGCCACAGGGTGAGAACTTACAGGACGTTCTGCCCAAAGACATTTACAGGAGGCTCAAGCGCCACCTTGAGTATGTCAAGCTCATGATGCCGTCCTGGATGACACCGGACCAAAGAGGCAAGGGGCTCTACGCCGACTACTTATTCAATGCCATTGCTGGCAACTGGGAAAGGAAAAGACCAGTGTGGGTGATGTTAATGGTCAACTCCCTGACGGAGGCCGACATCAAGACCAGAGGAGTGCCCGTGTTGGATCTCTACCTGGCACAGGAGGCTGAGCGGATGAGGAAAAGGACGGGAGCGGTGGAGAAAGTGGAGGAGCAGTGCCACCCGCTAAATGGACTCAACTTCTCTCAGGTAAGGGAATGCTTTAGAAAATGAATGGGCTGGACGGACGTCGTGGTGGGAGTGCCATCATGGAGAGGGGCAACGCGAGCCCCATGGATTGTGATGCGTGTGGCGCTCTGGGTAGCGTTGTTGTTGGAGTACAGGCTCTTATATCCTGCATCAGGTTGTTGTTGATGTGGCGTTGGCACATTCTTGTCGTACCTGCGTGGACTTCCTATCGGTTACTCTGCTATATAAATAAAATGTGTTAATTAATGTTATCTGCAAAAACATGTGTGCTAGAGAAACTGGCAACGCTTCTAACAGTCTTTCCAGCTTTGTTAAATCGTACTACCTTGGCAAAAATCGATCATTTGATTTGTGAATTGAATCATTACCCGAGAACAAGTGCACAATTCTTATTCACTTGTGATTCTGTAACGTAACGCAACGTCATTATTATAAGTACTAGCTGTGCTACCTGGCTCAGACGTGGCGAGATATAAGCAGCCAACGTAGACCTCGGTGCTAATGTCTGCAGGGCACCATGCAATGATCATGTCTCTCTGTTACATGCCAGCTAGTGTGGGACTCCTAAAAGCAGTGGTAATGTGTGTGATGCGCCATCTGTTGGAATGACAGATGCAATGCACTTCATTATGGCAAATGTTTGTGATGTGTCAGCATTTGGAATGATAGAGACAGAGCAGCCAGATGGACACACAGACACGTATCCATTTATTAAGGTGGATGTTTGTGATGCACCATCTGTTGGAATGACAAAGACACAGCAGACGGATGGACACACAGACACTTATCCATTTATTAAAGTGGATGTATGTTAAATGTATTGTCTTGCTTTGTGTACTGAAACAGAACAATGCCATTTGAAGTATCATTATGTTAAATATATAATTCATTTATATATATATATTATATATATATATATACGTATAAAATGTGTGTGTATATATAATAATAATAATAATAATAATAATAATAATAATAATAATAATAATAATAATAACAACTTTATTTAAATAGCACCTTACCATACATTTACATGAAACTCAAGGTGCTTTCCTAAGAGTAATATAAAAAAGCAATAAAAATATACCATAGATGCTTGGATATTATCATTAATTAACACTACAATAAATTATAACACATGTAAGTTTATTAAACAGAAAATCAACCTAGGTATTGTTAAAGAAAATGTAAACACTAAAGAGCAAAACAAACCTTCACTCTTATCAGAAACAGGTTCATATTGTTTAGTTTTGTTTATATACAGTATATATATGCATACACAGACACACATACATATATACATATAGTTGGCGATTCAGACTTATATATACGTAATTTTTAAAGTCTGAATCGCCATGTATATGTATATATGTATGTGTCTGTGTATATATATATATATATATATATATATATATATATATATATATATATATATATATATATATATATATATATATATATATACATATAGTATATATATATATATATATATATATATATATTGTAAAAGGTGACACAAGAATGTGAAAGGGTTGGGGCAGCACCAGATGACCCCTTATAGTTAAAGACAAGAAAACAAAGAAAGAGCCCAATGAATTCAGGGACATCTTTTCAGACTGGAGTTCCTAACAGAACTGTCTCAAGATGGCCGAACTGTTGGTCACATGGCTCCCAGGCAGGAAGGGGTGGGTCCAAGAGGATGGATAGTGGAGGTGGAATGGCTGTCAATCATCCATTCTGCAGCGGGAGGAATAGAGAAGGCATTAGGAAACAGCACCACTGCTTGGTTTGGCAGGCAACAACTACCATCATGGGAGATGTTAAGCAGTCTCCAAAGCACACATATGTGACTATATATATAATGTATATATATATATATGTGTGTGTGTGTGTGTGTGTATATGTAGATAAGTGTATATGTATACATATATAGGTACAAATGACTAAATTCTATATTTGTAGTGTGGTCATTGGGGAAATCCCCCCCCACCCCTACAAACCCTGGACTAAATGAATCAAACAAATCAAATCGATCATAATAATTGATTTACTTAAAAGCAGATGTCCTCACTCGTGATCCTGGATGGCTGCAATAGTTGCAGGTTTTCGTCCCCACCATTTTTCCAACTGCCCGCCAGTCCTTGCTGATAATGACGCGTGGTGCTTGTCCATGATTTTAACTCCATCGCAGCGTTTTCTTTTTTGAGCAGATTCCCCATGTATTTTGTGGACTGGGACAGATTTGTTCTTCTCAGGTCCTTCCCTTTTCTCTCTCGTTTATTTCTGATCACAGATAGTTCATGAAGCATATTCACTGTTCACAGCACAAGCATTCAGTGTGTGATGGTGCCCAGATGTAGAATCCCCCCAAAGTTTTTTTTCTTTGCTTTTGCTTACTGATCTTGTGGTTATGTCCACTTCTGCCCGCACAAACTTTCCTCTTTGCCCAGGGTGCTGGTGATTTCTCGCCAAGAATTGGTGCCCATTTGGCTAACTCGGTGTGGGTGCAGGTAGCGCTGATTCACTCCACACAACTGCTCGTCCCCAAGCCGCGCTCTGACGATCCTGCTCGTTTCACCACATTGATGATCGCGCCTCATTCTTCTAACGCTATGACGATCGCACATGGATGCGCTCAGATCTTCTTGCTAAATTTGCGAAGGCGGAACACACTGGCATATCAGATAGATAGATAGATAGATAGATAGATAGATAGATAGATAGATAGATAGATAGATAGATAGATAGATAGATACTTTATTAATCCCAAGGGGAAATTCACAAAAACATCACAAAGGGGTCGTGAAACCACAGAGGCTGTGAAACACTGATGTTCAGAGCGTGTGTTTGGTGCTCTTCTCTCCTCTAAGTTAGAGAGTCCTAACCTCAGTTTGATCCCAGCCTGCATGGAATAATAACTAAATCCTGACGCTCGGGTCTACTTGAATTGAAAGCTAAAAGAAATGAAGGGTCTTTATACAACAAGAGATTGTCCTGGTTTATGGTGAATCGTTTCATGGAGTCATTTTTTGAGGATTTTGTTTTTGCATAGTCGCTGCCGTGTACTGAGTTCTTCACTTCCTGTTGGTATTGGTGATCCCCTCTGGGAGAGCAGGACCACCGATATCGTAATATGCGACGGGATTTTAACAGCCTCATCCAAACTCTCTTTATTCCAAGATTGGATAAACCGAATCCTTGGCCGTCCCATTACCTCCGTTTCTGTACTTAACTGACTTTGTGATCCTCTGTCGATGGAAGGTCGGCTAGACATTTTGATATTTTGAACCTGGTTTATGATTTGGACCACATCTCTACCTTCTTATCCTGTTCATCAAAAGTTGCTGAGATAGAACAGGAATAACTCGAGAGCCTTTTTTTTTTTTTCTGCAGTTGCCGGCCAATTAACCCGAAATGTGTGGTGACGTCAAAGGTGTGAAGGTTGTGGTCACGTAATCAAAACTAATGTGTCACGTAAACCAGACAAATCAAGACAGTAATTAAAATAAGAACGCTAATAGGCAAAGTCCATCCATCCTTTATCCAACCCGCTATGTCCTAACACAGGGTCGCGGGGGTCTGCTAGAGCCAATCCCAGCCAGCACAGGACGCAAGGCTGGAAATAAACCCCGGGCAGGGCGCCAGTCCACCACGGGGCACACACGGGACAGTTTAGAATCGCCAATGCACCTAACCTGCATGCCTTTGGACTGTGGAGGAATCCCGCGCCGACACGGGGAGAACATGCAAACTCCACGCAAGGAGGACCCGGGAAGTGAACCCAGGTCTCCTTACTGCGAGGCAGTGGCGCTACCCACTGCACCACCATGCTGCCCACCATACAATACACAAACACAGATATAATACAATATCCATCCATCCATTATCCAACCCACTATATCCTAACACAGGGTCGCGGGGGTCTGCTAGAGCCAATCCCAGCCAGCACAGGACGCAAGGCTGGAAATAAACCCCGGGCAGGGCGCCAGTCCACCACAGGGCACACACACATACACACCAGACACACACTAGGGACAATTTAGAATCGCCAATGCACCTAACCTGCATGCCTTTGGACACGCAGACACAGGGAGAACATGCAAACTCCACGCAAGGAGGACCCGGGAAGTGAACCCGGGTCTTCTAACTGTGAGGCAGCAGCACTACCACTGCCTAATAGGCAAAGTAATCATCAGAAATAGATTCTACAAGAATATAAAATCCAAGATTAGCACAAAAACACAGACATAAAAATGTGTGAAAATGACAATTTGTGAAATGGCGTAGTCGGCAGGATTGATGGCGGTTCATCACTTCTACAAGACATTTCAAACCCTGGGATTAATAAACATTCTAAGGCACGGTGTTCTGCTCTATTACTGTCCTGTAAACTGTTTTTTTATTTTAGTTAATATTCTTTTTTTTGTAATCTTAATACTGTTGGCATAGTTCTGATTCATCAAATTTTGAATTTGGGTGTGTAATTCCCATTTTTGAGGCTTTACCGCATATCAGATGTTTAGTAAAACAAACAGGAAGCGAGTAGCCCATCTGAGTGGACTGTGCCCTGCGTCCCCCTTCATGTAGTCCCCATCACCCCCCTTATCTGGTGTTTGTTCAGGTCACATTCTGACACCACATACGTCTTCCTAACAGGGCTTTAACATGACATGAGCTGTCTCTGTGGTTTAAAGGCCTCTCCTTAGCCGTGTTTTGCATATTTTTGTGTGATAAGAGGGTGCAGCCTTTGAACTGTCGGCCAATCAGAGTGATGCCGTTATCTCCCGGGATGCCAAGTGGGTTTCCTTGACAGTGACGGCGAAAGGGTCGCGTTACAAGAAACAGAAAAGGCGTCTTCCATTTTTCTCTTTGGGTGAAGAAGATGACATTTCCGTCTCCTCACTTTCTCTCTGACAAATGACAGGAGGCCACTCAGTGCACTAAGCTGCTTTGGTTAATGCTGAGGCTTCTTTGATATTTCTCAGACTCCATTCTTTTTAAAAACACAACACTCATTTAGGGCGGCACGGTGGCGCAGTGTCTCGCAGATAGGAGACCTGGGTTCACCTCCCAGGTCCTCCCTACGTGGAGTTTGCATGTTCTCCCCGTGTCTGTGTGGGTGTCCTCCGGGTGCTCTGGTTTCCTCCCACAGTCCTAAATTGTCCCTAGTGTGTGCTTGGTCTCTGTGTGTGTGTGTTCCCTGTGGTGGGCTGGCACCCTGCCCGGGATTTGTCTCCTGCCTTGAGCCCTGTGTTGGCTGGGATTGGCTCTAGCAGACCCCCGTGACCCTGTAGTTAGGATAGAGCGGGTTGGATAATGGAGGGATGGATATTGTATTATATCTGTGTTTGTGTATTGTATGGTGGGCAGCACGGTGGCGCAGTGGGAAGCGCTGCTGCCTCACTGTTAGGACACCCGGGTTCGCTTCCTGGGTCCTCCCTTCGTGGAGTTTGCACGTTCTGCCCGTGTCTGCGTGGGTTTCCTCCCACAGTCCAAAGACATGCAGGTTGGGTGCATTGGCAATCCTAAACTGTCCCGTGTGTGCCCTGTGGTGGACTAGCGCCCTGCCCGGGGTTTATTTCCAGCCTTGCGTCCTGTGCTGGCTGGGATTGGCTCTAGCAGACCCCCGTGACCCTGTGTTAGGATAGAGCGGGTTGGATAATGGATGGATGGATGGATGTTTCACTTTATTGTAATTTTAATTTAATTTTCACATTCAAATTTTTATGAGAACAAGACAGAAGTCATGCTGTTTAGCCCCAATGGGCTGTTTTCAGTCACGGACGATTGTGTGTTGGTTCGTTCCGTGCATTGTTACAATATTGCTTTTCTTGCTGATTTATTACATTGCCAATTTTTCAAATGATCATTTTCTCCCTGTGCTTAAAAATCATTAAAAAAACCGGCCTGATTATGCGGCGCATGGTATGACGCGGGTTGGCTAGTTATATTATATTATATTATATTAATAGAGGAGCCAATTGAGGTGGGTTGGACATCTGATATTGATGCCAGCTGGGAGGAGAGCCCTGGGAAGACACAGGAACACCTTGGGATCCCACAGTGTGAACTGACAAGTGTGGCTGAAAAAGGGACATGTGGACCTCCCTGCTCAGACTGTTGCCCCCAAGAGCCGGCTTCAGATAAGTGGTGGCAAATGAATGAATGAATATATTATATTATATTTGCTGCCTTTTGCCCTACACGCTCCTTTCTTCTGTATATGCGTGTTTGGACGTCTCTTAACCGGCCTGCCATCTCTCTCGAGTGCGGTCCCATAAAGCCTTCTTCTCACACTCTGTCATTATTTTTCTCGCCTCCTGTGCAGTTTTATACTGGTGGTCTTTGAGGTCGACTCTCTCTTCGTGTGACCGAGTGGTGCGGTAGACAGTAGGACTTTGGGGACCTTCAGAACTCGACGTTATTTTGAAGGAATTAAGTGGATAGGACTGGCAAACTTTCTTGAGCTGAATGGCCTGATGTCATCCAGATTATTCTAATGTTGTAATGTGGGACTTGGACAGCAGACAGGCTTGGGCAGATGAAATTTCATGTCATGTTAAGTCCGCCTCATGAGGAGGAGGATATAGGAGTCATAGTGGACTCAATGCTATCAACTGGCAGCCAGTGTTCAGAAGCCATTAAGAATTTCAGGTTATATTGCACTTTGATGTGTGGAGTCCAGCAGGGCTCAGTGCTTGTAACATTTATCTATGAAGAGGATGAAAAATGGAAAGGCCGTTGGTCCAGATGACATACCTGTGGAAGCATGGAGGTGTTTAGGAGAGACGGCAGTGGAGTTTTTAACCAGATTGTTTAATGGAATCTTGGAAAAGTGAAGGGGAAATTTTGCACAAACATTAGGACGTTTTTCTTCACACAAAGAACGATAGACAACTGGAATAAGTGACCAAGCACTGCAATAGACAGGAGGACTTTAGGGACCCTCAGAACTCCACTTGATGGCCTGTCCTCGTCTTGATTGTTCTAATGGTCCCCCCTGCAAAATTAGTGACTCTGCGGTGGCGCAGTGTGGAGTGGGCTGCTGTCTGACGTCGCTGCCATGTGAGGGATGAATTTAAGCCTGAAAACCTTTAAGAACGGTCTGGATGAGCTGATGGGCTTGATGGACTGAGTGGTCTCCTCTCGTCGGTCAGATTTCTTAGGTTTCTTATGCAACGAGACGTCAAGCAGAACGACCCCTTTTACTGGCTAACTAAAAAAGATTACAGTATGCCAGGTTTCGAGGTCACTCAGGACCCCTCTTCAGATGAGAGGTAACTCATGCAGTTTATCAACTTGGCTTCAGAAAGTCGATGGCCGCGTAACGTAGAAACCCCTCAGCTGGACGCCCCATCTCGATAGATACATTTAATTGTATTTGCATATTGTATTGTATTGTCTGCGGTGGGCTGGCGCCCTGCCCGGGGTTTGTTTCCTGCCTTGTGCCCTGTGTTGGCTTGGATTGGCTCCAGTGGACCCCCGTGACCCTGTATTAGGATATAGCGGGTTGGATAATGGATGGATGGATATTGTATTATATCTGTGTTTGTGTATTGTATGGCGGGCAGCACGGTGGTGCAGTGGGTAGCGCTGCTGCCTCGCAGTAAGGAGCCCTGGGTTCGCTTCCCGGGTCCTCCCTTCATGGAGTTTGCATGTTCTGCCCGTGTCTGCGTGGGTTTCCTCCCACAGTCCAAAGATATCCAGGTTGGGTGTATTGGCAATCCTAAACTGCCCCGTGTGTGCCCTGTGGTGGACTGGCGCCCTGCCCGGGGTTTGCTCCTGCTTTGCACCCTGTGCTGGCTGGGATTGGCTCCAGCAGACCCCCGTGACCCTGTAGTTAGGATATAGCGGGTTGGATGATGGATGGATGGATATTGCACAGCCATGCAGTAGATTTTTCTTTGCTCCTGATGCTCATCATTATTATTCTTTCATTCTTATTCTTTTAAATATCTCAAAATCTGAACATCATTACCGCCGCGCTGTCAATGCTCACCCTGTGCCTGATGTGATCGACGTCCCCAAAGTCACCTCGCGCCTTTTAAATATTGAACTCCATCCCGCT
This sequence comes from Polypterus senegalus, assembly GCF_016835505.1. NCBI lineage: Eukaryota > Metazoa > Chordata > Cladistia > Polypteriformes > Polypteridae > Polypterus > Polypterus senegalus. Next base: position 183,094,199 of record NC_053160.1, read on the forward strand.
GCAGATTTCTGTTTTCATCGATTCAGGATATTCGAGCCTTTGCAGAGTTTCTTGTCAAAATGCAGTTAACGTTCATCCCGTTAAGATAATGGCGGTGTTTCAACATGGGGATTGTTTTAGGGGTAGGTGGGCTTTCACTGAGTTTATCTACACAAGACAAAAGGTGCCGGTGAGATAAATGGGCTTCAAGAAAAAAAATCCCATCTTGTGTCCAAGGATTACGTGAGGATGCGTTTTTTTTTTTCAGGGGGTCTCGCTGTGTTTCCTTTGTCGGAGTTGCTCGTCTGTGACGCGCTGAACTTAAGCCTGATGGCGATGATTGCGGGTGCAAATGCGCTCTCATCATTGGGGCGCCATTAGTCGGGGCCGGCAGACGAGATGTGCTTAATGGCTCATACGTCTCAAGGATTTCCCACCTTTAACTGTAACTTCTTTCATGATTTCCGATTCTTTAGATTTTTTTGAACCCCTAAGAATTTGGCACGACAGCCTCTTCAGACATCGCTTAAAGGCGCCGCAGTGGTTAGGAGACCAGCAGGCCCTTCCTGTCGTTTAGGGTCCTTTGTTCAAATTCCACGCCTGCAGGTTGTGGGCTCTGCACGTTTTTTTTTTCTGTGCTTGTGTGGCTTTGCCTCCTGGTGATGAGGGTCTCGTTTTTGTAGACTTGAGCTCTGCTTTCAATGTAATCATCTCAGAGCTCTCAGATGAGAAACTCGCCCGGATCACAGACCTCCTGGCAGAGTGGCAACAATTGGGTACAGTCACGTCTGGCCCATTATCTCTGACTACTGGTCCTTTCTCCCCAGTACTCTTCTGACTGGACCTTTGCTGGTACGTGTGTCACACTTCTTAAATTTGCTGATGATACCACGCTGATGGGCCTCAATTCAAACAATGAGGAGTCTATAAGCAGGCAAGGGGACAGTGTGGTGCAGCCATAATAATGTGGCGGCCTCAGCGTCACAGCTTCGAAATGGGAGACACGGAGGACAAAGGACAATTTACTTGTAACCGTCTAAGAAGGAAACACGAATGTAAAAGGAAAACGAGAGAAACTGAACTTGAACTACTTACAGTCATTTATAAACCCCTCATTGTCACGGCCCTGAGAGACGCCAGGAAAGAAAACACCGCATCCTAACACAGAATAAAAAGCTCGTCCCTCGTCCTCATATCCCAAACCTTCCCGTTGCCCCCCACGCAAACCATCCAGAAATCCCCACCTCCATTCCAGGTACCACCGCTTCTCTTCCTTTTACTGTCAATCATATCCCCGATGGCAGTCCTCCGCGCCACTCTCCGTGCCTCTCCCCGCACCACTCTCCATTCTACTCTCCATGCCATTCCCTGTGCCACTCCCCACAACACTCTCCATGCCACTCCCTGCGCCACTCTCCATGCCTCTCCCTGTGCCACTCCCCAGCCTAGCTCTATGCCACTCTCCATGCCACTCCCCCGCCGCTCTCCATTCTACTCTCCATACCACTCCAATGCCACACTCTGTGCCACTCTCCATTCTACTCTCCATGCCACTCCCAGTGCCATTCTCCATGACACTCTCTGTGTCACTCCCCATACCACTCTCTGTTCCAATCCCAATGCCACACTCTGTGCCACTCTCTGTGCCACTACCCATGCCACTCCCTGCGCCACTCTCCATGCCTCTCCCTGTGCCACTCCCCAGCCTAGCTCTACGCCACTCTCCATGCCTCTCCCTGTGCCACTCCCCAGCCTAGCTCTACGCCACTCTCCATGCCACTCCCCCGCCGCTCTCCATTCTACTCTCCATACCACTCCCCATGACACTCTCTTTTCCACTCCCAATGCCACACTCTGTGCCACTCTCTGTGCCACTACCCATGCCACTCCATGCGCCACTCTCCATGCCTCTCCCTGTGCCACTCCCCAGCCTAGCTCTATGCCACTCTCCATGCCACTCCCCCACCACTCTCCATTCTACTCTCCATGCCACTCCCCATAACACTCTCTATGCCACTCCCCATGCCACTCTCTGTGCCCCTCTCCATTCTACTCTCCATGCCACTCCCAGTGCCGTTCTCCATGACACTCTCTGTGTCACTCCCCATGCCACTCCTTGCTGCACTTAACAGTCGCTTTTCCTCCAGGCTTCACCCTGGCTCGGATGATACAATAATTTGAACCTTCACATTTGAAACACTCAGCAGGTGATCACCGATTTCAGGTAACAACCACACTTGTTATAAATGGCTCAGAGACATTTAAATTTCTGGGCGCCATGCTGTCACAAAACCTAAAGTGGGACAATGACATCACACGTATTATAACTATTATTATTATCAGATAAGGTTCTTTATTTGTTTCAGCTGAAGAGATTTAATCCCCCGCAATATGGAATGCTAACCATCTAATATCACACCAGGAAACCTGTAACGTTACGCAATGCAAAAAAGAATAGGATTTCTCAAAATGATAACATTCAAAAAACACAATTACGATAATAAAGGATTTTTTTGTATTATAGTAGATTAGAACGTTACCAAAACAAAAGAAAAAAAATTTGGATGTGAGCATCAGTAGGCTTTGTTACCCGAACTATTGTCTAACATTTCAGTCATTATTTACCGCTCCGATGTTGAACTCTCTGATCTTATAAGGCGTCATTACAATAACAACTGACGAGAAGAATTCATCATTAATTGTAGAATTACGATATTTGAGGGTTCCTCTAGAGGGCCTCTTCCTCTCGTACGATTTGGCTCAAAAACTAATCAGCACATCATCATCTCCTAACAGGCCTAAGTTTTGAGTTTGGTGTTTTTCCGTCCTGCCATTTTAGCTGTAGACTGCCATGAAGAAACTGTGACACACACACACAGACTGACAGACACACACCCGTCATCGAGATATCGATGTTTTTGGTTATCAGGGGACCCTAAAATGTTGAGATCCGTCGAAAAACCGGAGATCAAAATTTTGACGAATCAAAGCTTTCGCTCCTCCCCCACAGATGACAGGATAAGGTGGGGGAGGGCGCAAAGCAAAAATCTAATCCCATGTAACACACTTTACACAATAGAGAGAGAAAAAAAACCCAGAAAAATCAACAAATGAAAATTCAAATACACGCTCCAGTCGATCTGATTGACCCGTACTGGAATTTAAATTCAGAAACCCCAATTAATCAAACCATTAAATAATATGTCCAAAACACTCAATGATCTGGTGGTCTACTGAATCTCAAGTGACTCATTGAGAAGTCCAATTCTGTTGACATCAATTAGCCGATGCCTATCTGGAGCCACACCCCCTTTTACCGGGCTCTGGATTGGTTCAGATGTAAAGCTCCTCATTTGAATAAAACAAAAAAAAAAAAACAAACAAAAGTGGCAGTTTGAATGTGAGTCATGGATAAAATGTGGATCAACCGACACCGAGTTGACAAGAGATTTTTTAGAGGACTTTTTGATTGTTCATCATGTCAGACCAGGCTAACAAGAGCCCCTCTGAGCTCTACAGTTCAAAATACTCCGCCCCCTGCTTCAAGCTCCGCCTTCACAGGGCATTGGATTGGTTCAGAAATGTGACACTCAGTGAGCCATTGAATTGTCTCCACCCACAGCAAAATTTACTTGTGGTTGTCCCTAGACATTTAGATCATAGTGTGTATGTCTGGCTTCAGCGAAACCACCATTATTTATAACCTGCGACTGAAGGGGCATATCATCACTGCACAGCTTCAGGGCCCTGTAACTACAAGCTGGACCTCCAAATTGTATTTATTAATGCAAGATAGTGGGTGCAGAATAAGGATATGGAGACTTCCGGGGTGTTGTGAGGGAGACTCAATCTATCTATCTATCTATAATATAGTGCCTTTCACATCTATCTATCTATCTATCTATCTATCTATCTATCTATCTATCTATCTATCTATCTATCTATCTATCTATCTATCTATCTATCTATCTCCATGTGTTGTCTTTAAATGCTTAATCAATGTGCCTTTTACCATTATCATTGGGGCCGTAAATCGAACTATTGTTTTGGTGACCTCTGCCAAAATAGCACACTGCCCACATGTTTGTAATCCTGCTGCTGTTTTCTGATGTTTCTGACACGCGCTGGTCAGCATTTTACTTGGCACTGCAACTTTCTCGAGTGAGTCCTGCGACTCACTTTGTCTCGGTGGACTCTCCGATCGCGTTCGTTTGCCGGGATTCAGCGGTTTCCACGTGTTTGTGTTTATACTTCACATGTAATTAAATATAAAAAAACCAGAAGAACCCGCAGTCATGAAGGCGCTTTTAATTGAGCTGTGGAAAAGCCCACCATAGAAACCCCCACATGAAGCAAAGGTGGACAGCCAAGTAACTCAAATGTGGAGTTAAATAAGCCTGTGATCATATCAGCGCAATAAAAATATAAGATATATGTTATCTATCTGTCTATTATATAATGCCTTTCATATCTATCTATCTATCTATCTATCTATCTATCTATCTATCTATCTATCTATCTATCTATCTATCTATCTATCTATCTATCATATAGTGCCTTTCATATATATCTATCTATCTGTCATACAGTGGCTCTATCTATCTATCTATCTATCTATCTATCTATCTATCTATCTATCTATCTATCTATCTAATGAAGTGCGCCACTGCAGATACACACATGAAGTACATGTAATGTAATTTCTGTCACATGCATATTCCACTTGGTGACAAAGCTAGGATATGATTACGGGTCACTGGGATTTTAATGCAAACACTGTGCCACCAAATCTTCTAACTTTGATGATTTCTAAATGAATGACTTTGTTTTTATGAAAATCACAATTCATTGGTCTTATGTAGCCAAAGACTTGCATAACTGAGTGGCATAGCAATTAATGCGTCTTAATGTCACTGCCTATCATCAATCAGCTGGTTTTAGTAAATAGTTTGGAATTAATAATTTCCATCCATTCATTTTGTTTTCACTCACTTATCCTGTTTAGGGCAACAGAACTGAGTGAGAAGCGGGCACCAAACTGCCAGTCCATTAGACACACATACACACACACTGGGTCAGTAGAGAGCGGGTAGTTAGCTTGTCCTAAATAACTCAGAAATGATCAGCTGGCTCCTCATTATCAGCAATTTAAAGCCTAGTGCTTTGAATCAAAAGTGTTAATCGCTGAGCCGCTGTGCAGCCAGGCAGGTTTAATAGCTACATATAATTGTATGACACTTTGTTTTAGATTTAGGGAATGAAGTAAAGTATAAAAACAAAATAACAAACCACAAATCCCCCATTAAGCCTAGGCACTAGCGTTAAAGCCAAGACCCTTGGAGTAAGGTTAGGGGATCAGTGGTTACTTCCCAGACACCGTGATGAGCCCTCCATGTGGAGTGTATTACCTTAAGCTTCATCCCAGACTATGGCTTATTTATATTTTTGCCCAATGGGTAGAACTGGGATCGCTTCCTAAATTGTAATGTGATATGACAGATGGAATGCATTGGCGAGGCTTGGAATTCAAGATCCTCTTTATTTACTTGACGCCTCCTCTGCCCCATAGCCTCCAGGCCTGAAATGAGAGGGCTGCGGATCTTGTTGCCATAATAGCAGATTAATAGTGCAGTGCGGATGACTGACAACGCGGGTCCCGTTAAAAGTCCACACTTCCTCTATTTGGTGAGTGAACGACAAGCGGATGTTCAAATCCAAACCCACGTCCATCCATCCATCCACACCTGAGGGTCCTGATATTAAAGTTGGGGGCGGGTGGGGTGCATGGAGTGATGCTGTCTGGACCCTGCTTTGTTTAAACAAAGCAAATTATTAGAATGTACAGTCCATATAAGTGGCTTGTTGGCACAGTGGTTAGTCCCGCTGCTTCATGATCATCGTAGGGTTCAAATTGTGCCTCCAGTTGCTGCCAGTGTAGCGTTTGATAATACTTGACTTTATTAATCCCTGGGGGGTAATTGTCTTTTGGCGTGACCTTTTGGGGAGTCAGAGCACAGGGTCAGCCATTGTACAGTCCAACCCTGGAGCCATTTTCCGTTTAAGGGCCTTTTTCAAGTAGGGTGCCTTCTGGTAGCTCATTCTTCTTGTGTTTTCTCACTCATTTCAAAGTCCTACTGTATTGTGGGGGAATCGACTGGTAACCTCCATCCAGGGTTGGTTCCTTCCTTGTGTCTAATAGGTGCTGGTGTCCCGAGCCCCTGAAGTTGGTCGTGGGGTTTAGAAGTCTTAGTGTGCATATGAAGGAATGGCAAAGTTCAAAAGGGGAACAATCGATCTATCATATAGTGCCTTTCATATCTATCTATCTATCTATCTATCTATCTATCTATCTATCTATCTATCTATCTATCATATAGTGCCTTTCATATCTATCTATCTATCTATCATATAGTGCCTTCATATCTATCTATCTATCTATCTATCTATCTATCTATCTATCTATCTATCTATCTATCTATCTATCTATCTATCTATCATATAGTGCTTTTCATATCTATCTATCTATCTATCTATCTATCTATCTATCTATCTATCTATCTATCTATCTATCTATCATATAGTGCCTTTCATATCTATCTATCTATCTATCTATCTATCTATCTATCATATAGTGCCTTTCATATCTATCTATCTATCTATCTATCTATCTATCTATCTATCTATCATATAGTGCTTTTCACATCTATCTATCTATCTATCTATCTATCTATCTATCTATCTATCTATCTATCTATCTATCTATCATATAGTGCTTTTCATATCTATCTATCTATCTATCTATCTATCTATCTATCTATCTATCTATCTATCTATCTATCTATCTATCTATCTATTGAGCAGTTGTTCAAAGCCAAACTCAATAAAGCTTGCAGAAACTGAAGGGGGTCCGAGTCCTTTTTGACCCCACCATATAAGGATTCTATGAGGGACGTTCAAAAAGTTTCTGCACTTTATAATTTTGTTGGAAACGGTGAAGGTGGGAGGAGTAGAAATTGGACATTAAAAAGTTGGTACAATGCTGGGAAAATTGCATTGCAAAGGAAGGTGACTACGAAGAAAAGTGATGTCATTTGTTTTTGAAACTCTTCATAAATGGAATTTAAAAAGTGAGAGTGAAAGTGAGAGGATGATGAGGAGTGGAGAAGAAGTGTACTGGTGTCGATATTTAAGAATAAGGGGGATGTGCAGGACCGCAGTAACTACAGGGGAATAAAATTGATGAGCCACAGCATGAAGTTACGGGAAAGAGTAGTGGAAGCTCGGTTAAGAAGTGAGGTGATGATTAGTGAGCAGCAGGATGGTTTCATGCCAAGAAAGAGCACCACAGATGTGATGTTTGCTCTGAGGATGTTGATGGAGAAGTTTAGAGAAGGCCAGAAGGAGTTGCATTGTGTCTTTGTGGACCTGGAGAAAGAAAATGACAGGGTGACTGAGAGGAGCTGTGGTATTGTATGAGGAAGTCGGGAGTGGCAGAGAAGTACGTAAGAGTTGTACAGGATATGTACGAGGGGAAATGTGACCGTGGTGAGGTCTGCGGTAGGAGTGACGGAGGAGGTGGGATTACATCAGGGATCGGCTCTGAGCCCTTTCTTATTTGCAATCGTGATGGACAGGTTGACAGACGAGATCAGACAGGAGTCCCCGTGGACTGTGATGTTTGCTGATTGACATTGTGGTCTGTAGCGATAGTAGGGAGCAGGTTGAGGAGACCCTGGAGAGGTGGAGATCTGCTCTAGAGAGGAGAGGAATGAAGGTCAGTAGGACCACCAAGACAGAATACATGTGTGTGAGTGAGAGGGAGGTCAGTGAAATGGTGAGGATGCAGGGAGGTGAATGAGTTTAAATACTTGGGATCAACGGTACAGAGTAACTGGGATTGTGGAAGAGGAGTGAAGAAGAGAGTGCAGGCAGGGTGGAGTGGGTGGAGAAGAGTGTCAGGAGTGATTTGTGACAGACAGGCATCAGCAAGAGTGACAGGGAGGGTCTACAGGACGGTAGTGAGACCAGCTATGTTATATGGGCACAGGAGACAGAGCTGGAGGTGGCAGAGTTAAAGATGCTAAGATTTGCATTGGGTGTGACAAGGATGGACAGGATTAGGGATGAGGACATCAGAAGGTCAGCTCAAGTTGGACGGTTGGGAGACAAAGTCAGAGAGGCGAGATTGTGTTGGTTTGGACATGTGCAGAGGAGAGATTTGCCCAGAGAGGACTGGGCGGTCTCATGGTCTGGAATCCCTACAGATTTGATTTTTTCTCCAGCCGTCTGGAGTTTTTTTGTTTTTCTGTCCCCCCTGGCCATTGAACCTTACTCTTATTCAATGTTAATGTTGATTTATTTTGTTTTATAATTGTGTCTTTTATTTTTCTATTCTTTAATATGTAAAGCACTTTGAGCTACTGTTTGTATGAAAATGTGCTATAGAAATAAATGTTGTTGTTGTTGTTGGATATATTGGGAGAAGGATGCTAAGGACAGAGCTGCCAGGGAAGAGGAGAAGAGGAAGGTCTAAGAGAAAGTTTATGGTAGCGCTGCTGCCTCGCAGTTAGGAGATCTGGGTTCACTTCCCGGGTCCTCCCTGCGTGGAGTTTTCATGTTCTCCCCGTGTCTGCATGGGTTTCCTCCCACAGTCCAAAGATATGCAGGTTAGGTGCTTTGGAGGGGCTCAATTGTAAAAATGGCCGAAGTGTTGACTCACTGCGTGTTGTGCTCTCGCGCTCGCAGCACTTTGTCACTTCTACTGAGACGCGTATCTGCTAATAAGAACACAATCACCTTTTAATTGCTGATAAGTGCTACAAACAAATGCTAATTGCAGGCTGAGTGTTAGCCGATGTAAATAAATTCCTCCGCCGCACAGTCAACAAACAAAAGGACAAATGATGAGCTTTTAACGGCCTGACAACAAACTGCAATTGGGGGGCTGCTGATCCGCTAAGCTCACTCCTCTCAGGTGGCATTGGAAAGTGAATGGCTTTTACCATTAGCACCAAAAAAGAAGCCCACTGGCAGAAGGATCATATGGGACCCCCAGCCCCCATGGGACAACACACACACCATTTGAAAAGAGGGATAAAAAGCACGAGGGATGCCATCATTCGATCCAAATGTATTAAGAACGCACCACCACCAGGGGGCTGCTGGCCAGACCTGAGGGTATGAACACCAAATGCCAAGTTGGCCAGCTTACTGCTTTGACACTAATGTGGTGGGAAACTTTGCACACCTGGATTTTTTTTTTTGTTCTTTATTTCGCCTTATACAATTTCTTGTATTAGGAATTTGTTCGTTTTCGCATACCCCTTGGGGTCAGAGCGCAGGGTCAGCCATTGTACAGCACCCCTGGAGCAACTGAAGATTAAGGGCCTTGCTCAAGGGCCCAACAGAGTAGGATCTCTTTTGGCAGTGACAGGGATTCGAACCGGCAACCTTCGGGATACCAGCACAGATCCTTAGCCTCAGAGCCACCACTCCACCCAACAAATTTGGGCAGTTGACCCCCATTCTTCCTGGCAGATCTCCTCAAGTTTTGTCAGGTTTGATGGGACGCGTCTGTAAACTGCCATCTTGAGGTCTCCACAGATGTTCTATGAGGTTGAAGTCTGGGCTTTGGGTGGGATCCTCAAGGGTACTCGAAGACTTCTCCTGAAGCCACTCCAGTGGTGTCTTAGCTGTCTGCTTCAGGTCATTGTTGTTGTCCTGAAAGGTGGTCTGTCGCCACAGTCAGAGGTGGCCTTCACTCTACAGCAGGTTTTCTTCAAACACCTCTCTGTGTTTGGCTCCATTCATCCTTCCCTCATTTCTGACCAGCCTCCCTGCCCCCTGCACCCCACCATAACACGGTCCTGCCATCGCCCCGTTTCGCCGTATGGAGGGTATTTAGGCAGCTGATATGACGTGCCTTATCTTCGCCAGACTCAGTGCTTGGAGTTTAATTAATGTCTAGTCAGACCAGAGAAACTTCTTGTTCATGCTGTCACGTGTCCTTTAAATGCCATTTGCCAAACCGCAATCTGGCTGTCATGTGCCTTTCACTCAAAAGTGGCCACCTTGTCAGACTGATGGAGCGCTGCAGGTTCTCGCATCTCAGCAGAGGACCTCCAAAGCACTGTTAAGAGTGACTGTTGGGCTCCAGTTCTTGCACAGTCACTCAAGTTTGGCTGGATAGCCAACTCTAAGAAGCGTCCTGGTGGTTCCAAAACTCCTTCCATTCCACAATACTTGAGGTCTACTGTGCTCCTGGGAACACTCAGAGCTTTTGAAAAGTGTCGTCCATCTGGCCACTTCTCTTGTTAACGCCTGACTGACGGAGTGCTGTTCGTCCTTCCGACAGGTTCTCCCATCTGAGCAGAGGACTTCTGACGCTCTGTTAGAGTGACCATTGGGTTGTTGATCACCTCCCTGACCAAGACTCTTCTTGCCTGGTTACTCAGTTTGACCAATTCCTAATTTCAAACTTCTTCCATTTCACAATTCTTGAGGCCACTTGGCTCATGGAAACACTCAGGACTTCAGAAAAGGTCTGACCCCTTTGCACTGATCTTCACCTCACCATAGTTTGATTGTGGGGGTCTACAGAGAGCTCCTTGGACTTCATGGCTTGGCTTTAATCCTGACAAGCCATGTGAATTGCTAACTGTTCTACTATCTCAATAGAGGTCTTTTGATGCTCTGTTAGAGTGACCACTGGGTTCTTGATCACCTGCCTGACCAAGACACTTCTTGCCTGGTTACTCAGTTTGGCCAATTCCTAATTTCAAACCTCTTCCATTTCACAATTCTTGAGGCCACTCGGCTCCTATGGAAACACCTGGAAACTTCAGAAAAGGTTTGACCTCCTTGTCCTGATCAATGCCTCACCACAGTTAGGTTGTGTGGGTCTACAGAGAGCTCCTTGGACTTCATGGCTTGGCTTTTATCCTGACAAGACGTTTGAATTGTTAACTGTTCTACCATCTCAGCAGAGGATTCCTGAAGTTCTGTTAGATTGACCATTGGGTTCTTGGTCAGCTCCCTGACCAAAAACCTTTTTGCCTGGTTACTTAGTTTGGCCAACTCCAAGAACTATCCTGGTTGTTCCAAACGTCTTCCACTTCACAATTCTTGAGGCCCCTGTGCTACTGGTAAACATTGAGAATTTTACAGATGGTTTGATCCCCTTGCCCTAATCAACGCCTCACCACAGTTTGATTGTGGAGATCTATGTGAGCTCCTTGGACTTCATGGTGTGGTTTTTGTCCTGACATGCAGTGTGAATTGTGGGACCTTTTACAAAGGTTGTGCTCCAGTGTTGTAACCGGGGCTCAAATTCTGCACCAAGTCATTGTCTACTGCCGTCAAGCGAGGTAGTATACTGGTCACAGAGGAAATGTTGGGACCCCAACTGGGATGCCCCTTTTAATATTCACAATGTCTCAGAAATGAACAGGCGCTCGATGGCACATCAAATAAAGGCAAACAAAGTGCTGCGCACGCTAAAGGATAACCGTTTTCTTCGCGATGTTAGTATTCAGGTGGGAGCTCCGATCATCGGCCCACTCTCTCTTAGACGGGCCATGCCAGGACTGCTGAGCTTTATAGTAATATAGTATAGTAGAAGGGGGTGGAGCCAACCGAGAGAAAATGGGAGATGATATCGTCAGCAATGGCGCCCCCTTGTGTCCCGGACTGGTAGCGTTTAAGAGTCTGATGAGCCCGGAAGGGAAACCTCAGACATGCATGTGTCACACAGAGTTGCTTTTGCACGTCGTTTTCATGCAGGGTATCTGGACAGAACAACACAAACGTGTGACACTAAAGAGACGTGCGCTGGCTAAGGTGGTGGGAGTCGCTGTGGATGCCCCGCTTGCGGTTGTCAGTTTTGGTTGATGCTTCTGTGTTTTTATCCTACTGTCATAAGGAACGGCTCAAGATGGGAAAAGCGTACTGGAAAATGGGAAGAGGGCAAGATGGTGGCACAATAGTTAGGGCTACTGGCTCACTGTTCCTCCATTTAAATCCAAGCATGTGTGAGGTTTGCATGTTCTCTTTTTGACTCTGTTGGCAGTAGACCTGAGCAAGTAGATAGATGGGACACCACCAGGGGGCGGCAGGCCAGTGCAAGTAGACGCCAGGGACAGTAGCTTTGATTAAATAGGCGGAGGCTGCCTGAGCTGGTAGGCTTGTGAGATGGGCATCAAAAGGGGGCACCAGGCCTGTGAACATAGATGGACACCACCAGGAGGTAGCAGATCTGTACAAGTTGCGTGGACATCACCAGGGGCTTATCCAGATTTATGGACACCAGCAGGAATAGTATGACTGTTCAAGTTGATCCCAGAGATAGTAGACCTATCAAGTAGGTGGTTACTGTCAGGGGGTGGTAGACTTGCAAGATGGGCATCCAAACAGGGGCCAGCAGGCCTGTATACAGGTGGTGAGATGAACACACCTAGAGGTGACCGGCCTGTGCACATTGATGACATGGACAGTATGCCTGCTCAAGTATCTGGAGACCAGCAGGGGGTGGTAGACTTGTGAAAAATGAAAGCAGATGGACACCACCAAGAGGTAGAAAATCTATACAAGTTGATGGACATCCCCAGGGGTCTATCAGAGTTGATGGACACCAACAGGAGGAGCACAACTATCCAAGTTGACCCCAGGGATAGCAGTCCTGCTCAAGGAGGTGGAGCCTGTTAGGGGTTGGTGGGCTCGTGAGGCTGACATCAAAATGGGGCAAAACACCTGTGAAAGTAGATGGACACCACCAGGAGGTAGCAGATCTATACAAGTTAATAGACATCAACAGGGGCTTATCCAGGTTGATGGACACCAACAGGAATAGCATGACTGTTCAAGTTGATCCCAGAGACAGTAGGCCTATCAAGTAGGTGGTGACTGTCAGCGGGTGGTAGACTTGTAAGATGGTCATCAAAAGGGAAGGCAGCAGGCCTGTTTAAGTAGATGCTAGAGACACAGGTAGAGTTGACTGGCCTGTGCACATTGATGCTAGGGATAGTATATCTGCAGAAGTAGCTGGAGACCACCAGGGGTTGTAGACATGTGAGACATGAAAGTAGATGGACACCACCACGAAGTAGCAGATGTGCACAAATCGATGGACATCCCCAGGGGCCTATCCGAGTTGATGGACACCAACAGGAGGAGTACAACTGTCCAAGTTGACCCCAGGGATAGAAGGCCTGCTCAAGTAGGTGGAGCCTGCCAGGGGTTGGTGGGTTTGTGAGGCTGACATCAAAAGGGGACAAGAGGCCTGTGAAAACAGATAGACACCACCAAGAGGGGGAGGAAGATCTGGACAAGGAGATGAACATTACCAGGGGAAGCAGGCCTGTCCAAGTAGATGCAGGGACAGTATGTGTGTTTGAGTAAGTGGAGACTGCCAGAAGTGGTAAGCTGGTTAGATGAATACCACCATAGGGGCAGCAGGCTGGTGCGAATAGTTGGATACTCCCTTGAGGGCTTGAAGCATAACGAGATGAACAGGCCTAAGTGTGGTAGGCCTGTGCACTGTGGGCAGCCGGCCTGTCCAAGTAGATACCAGGGACAGTGTGCTTGCTCAAGTCGGTTGGAGACTGCTGGGGGTGGTAGACTGGTGAGATGAGCACCAAAAGTGGGCAGCGGGCCCTGTGAAAGTAGATGGACACCACCAAGGGGCAGCAGGCTTGCCCAGGTACTGTAAATGCTGGGGACAGTAGGCGGACACTACTTGGGGGCTTGGTAGGGTGGTAAGATGGACACGCATAAGGATGAAAGGTCTGTGCCCATAGATTGGTAGCACCAGGAGCAACAGGCCTGTGCAAACAGGTGGACACTTCAGTGAGTAGCAAACCTGTCCAAGTAAATGCTTGCAGAAGAATCTGGATAGTGCCAGGGTGTGGTAGGCTGGTGAAATGGACACTGCTAGGTACGGTAAGGCCTGGGTAAACAGATGAATATCACCAGGGTGTACAAAGTAGGCATGTTGAAGTAGATGGGCACTGCCAGGAGGTGTGATAGGCTTGTGAGGTGGACACCACCAGAGGACAAGAAGGCCTGTAGAAGTCGAAGTGGTTTTGGGCCTTTGAGAAGGACCCTGAAGGGACAGGGGGTCTTGGAAGTGCTTCATACAGGAGCACCAGCTCAGATGGGAAAGGAGCAAGACATCAGAGGAGAGGGGGTCATGACCCCCCAGGGTGCTAGAAAGCAGCACATGACAGAGTGGCCCTTCCGCCTACCAAATGAATAATCTGTCCTTTTAACTAAGACATACAAAAGGGTGCTGGATCATCAGGGGGCCACTAGAAGGAGCTGTAGCCTGGTGACCCGGGAACAAATGCGGAGTTACTCGTGACCCGGAAGAAGGCTTAGTCTGAAAGTGACCTCGAGGTGAGATTTTAGCAGAAGGCAACTTGAGTGTGGAGGAGGCAGATGAGGAAAACCAGGTGTTTGACTGGAGGGGGTCCAGGTGTTGGGGTGGGGTGCAGTTAAAGGAAGAGTTGTGCTGTTGTGCATTTCGTGACAGACCGCCCAGTACAAGTAAGGTTTTGGTTTCTGATCTCTTTATTTAAATACTTGCCGTTCTGCTTTTGCTCATCCCGCCTTGCTATCTACTAAATTGATGAGAGGTTTATTTTGGTGCTTCAACCTTCTTATCCTAATGCGGGGGCTCAGCAACATTACAAGAGCGCCCTCTGTCATCCGCCATGCTCAGAACGTGACTTTGCTGTTGTGGTCAACTCAGTGTATAGATAGGAGGAGACTGGAGAAAGCCATCCAATCGGCCATTTTTCTCATTCCTATTATCCATCATGGGCTTACTTGGAGGGAGGTGTTGGGGAGTTAGAGTTGGGGTCAGGCTGTATGAAGCTGATCCCAAAAGGACTGCATGGAATGCCAGCCTATCACTGGCAGCACTTGGTCAGTTTAGAAGGGCCAACAGCAAATGTGGGCATCTCTGACTCATGGGAAGGAAATGAGGCATCCATCCATCCATCCATCCTCTATTCCAAATTCCCCCATTCCCCCCCCTCCCCCATTACAGGTCTGTAGGGGAATCAGAGACCCTCCTTACAGACTTTGATGCAAAGCAAAAACTGATCCCCGGATGGAAGGGCAGAATCATTTAGAGTTTCCCAAAAATAACCAAATGTGGGCAGGTGGGATAAAATGGGGCATTGGCATACACACCCGCACAATTCCCTTTTTCAGTAGTGGGGTTGCTGGCTGGGACGACAGTTCAGCATGGGCCAAACTGCTCCTTTTGGAGTTGTAGATAGACTAATGAGATCCTCCTTTTGGGGTGTTGGCAAAAGAAAACGACCATCAGTCCCTCCATCCAACTATCTACCCACAATTCCATTTTCTAATGAGGTTATCCCACCCTGGAATCACTGGGTAAAACACAGGAGCCAACCTTGGACGGGGCACAGTAAGACCCATCATCTCAGATGGAGAACATCTTCACAGTCAAGCCCAGCTACAACTCATTCAAGAAGTCACAGAGTATCTCAGGGTAACATCCCAAGAACTTCACGTCTCTCTTAACCGCAGCTGAGATCAGCATTCATGATTCAACAAAAAGAAAGGAACTGAGGAAAAAATTAGACAGTAGCAAGGCAGGAAACCTCTTCCATCCAAGAGTAACATCAGTGCTCGATATTGCATTTGCAACGAAACACCAGAGTGACCCGCAAGACTTTTGGAATAAAGGTCTATGGAGACACGAGTCAAAAGCAGAACCCTCTGGATGAAATGGGTCCCACTATGTCTGAAGCACGAACATCAGACCAACAATTAAACATGGAGGTGCCAGTGTGATTGCGTGAGGATGCTTTGCTTTCTTAGAGCCTACAAGAGCTGCCATGAATTCTGCATCTCTACCAGAACATCCTTAAGGAGAGTGTCCAGTCATCTGTCCGTGACCTGACGCTGAAGCATAACTGGGTTCTGCAATGGGACATTCCACATTTCAATGTCTTAGAAGAAACAACTGTCAAGATTTGGAGTGGCCTAGTCAAAGTCCTACCTTGAACCTGGAAGAGATGCTGTGACAGGACCTGAAGCAGGCAGTTGATGCTCGCAAACCTACCCCTGTATCTGAAGGAAAGAAGGTCTACGATGAAGAGCGGGCTAACATTCAAATCACTGGAATTCACATTCATATTGTAGGAAATGTTTAGATGCGATCATTGCTTGCAGCCAAGTATGGAAACCACTGGGGGCAATTACTTTTTCACATGGACGATAGGGATGTTGGATAACTTTGTTTCTTGAATGAAGAAAGTAAGCATTTCAAAACTGTATTATATCAGGGGCTGGTGGGTTTGTGAATTTGACATCAAAAGGGGGCAAAGAGGCTTGTGATAGTAGATGGACACCACCAAGAGGAGGAAGATCTGGACAGGGAGATGGACATTATTGGGGGAAGCAGACCTGCCCAAGTAGATGCCAGGGATAGTATGTGGAGACTGCCAGGAGTGGAAAGCTTGGTAGATGGACAGCAGCAGAGGAGCAGCAGGCTTGTGCAAGTAGTTGGATACTGTCCTGGGGGCTAGAAGGGTAATAAGATGAACGGGCCTATGTTGGGTAGACCTGTGTACTGGGTCCTGTCCAAGCAGATACCAGGGACAGTGGGCCTGCTCAAGTAGGTTGGAGACTGCCAGGGGTGGTAGGCTTGTGAGATGAGCACCGAAAAGTGGGCAGCAGGCCCTGTGAAAGTAGATGGGACACCACCAAGGTGCAACAGGCCTGCCCAAGTATATGCTGGGGACAGTAGACTTGTGCAAGTTGGTGGACACCACATGGAGGCTTGCAACCAAGTGTAAAAACTATGGGGGCAATTACTTTTTCACATGGACAACAGGCATGTTGGATAATTTTGTTGCTTGAATGAAGAAAGCGAGGATTTCAAAACTGTATTGTGAGTTCATTCCTGTTACCCTTCTCTAATATTGCGTACCGTCTTAAGGTCTGAGGACATTCATGGGGTGAAAAGAGGGTATCAACAAGGGGGGCAAATACTTTTTCACAGCACCATTCCCTTTCCTTTCATAGTTATCAGGGAGCAGCCTAGAGTCCTGGCGTCAAATCTTGACTATGTATGGGCTCCCCGAGTCTGAATGTGAATAGGTGGGCATGCTCAGTAACGGACGGGCCACTACCACGTATCGGACTATGCAGGTTCAAGAACCTTCTTCTTGTCTCCACCCCTATTTCCTTTTTATAGCACCTTTTGCAGTTTCAAAGCTATGCAAACCTGACCGAGTGCAACGTAACCTGACCCGGGAAGAAGGATAAGGAGCCTCCTAAGGATTAGGCCTCCCAACAATGGAGTCGAGCCGCTCAGCATGGCAGACAGATGCTTCATGCTATTGATCTTAGGATTCAGTTTAGGAAAGCAAAACATTTATGTTTATTCACGATGGCGACGGCATGCCGGCCGGCTTTAGACTTGTGCTTAGCTCTGTGCGGCTGTCTCAGTATGTCTGCGGAATCCTGAATGTTCTTTAGCTCCCCACCGGATTTAACTCCAAAGTTTTTAAGGGGAATTGGAGTCTGGGCTACTCACAGGAGACGGGCCTAATGGAGGAGCTCGGGCTAATTGGGTCCAGTCAGTTGACAGTTAGGTGGGCTCCATATGTGGTGTACGGTAGAAAGATCTCAAGGGTGATCAGTAGAAATGAGACGAATTTCGAGTGTCACAGCAAAGGGTCTACATTACATATGTCCATTTTTATAGTTTGAATAAGTTTGTATGATTTCTAAAATCTTGTTTTTGATTTGTCATTGTGGGGTATGAATTGTTGGTTGATTTGGAGAAAAAAAAATGAAATTAAATGATTTTGGCACAAAATGTGAAAAAGTGAACCAGCCTGAATACTTTCTGAAAGCACTGAATAAATGCAACCAGTCCTGGACAGGACAGCAGGCCGTAACATGGCCACCTAAATCCAACTGTGGATTGGAGACCAGGCCATAACAGGGCCATCCAGGAAACCAATGCTGCATGGAGAGCCAAGACATTACAGGGGTGCAAAGAGCCAACATGACCAGAACACCAGGCCATAGCAGAGCCACTCACAACTAACCGTGGGTGGGACATCTGGCCATAACAAGATCACCAAGAGGCAACAATGGACACGACACAAGTCCAAATCAGGGCCACCAAGAACTAACCCTGGGAGAGAGAAGAAAGCCGTAACTAGACCATCCAGAGCCAACTTTGGTTAGGACAGCTAAGGAAAGCAAGGCTGAAAAGAACCAACCCTGGTCAAGATATTAGGCCATAACTGGACCATCCAGAGCTAACTTTGGTTGGGACAGCTGACCAAAACAGGGCTACTCTGACCAACCTTGGACAGGACACCAGGCCATAACAGGGAGGCCTTAGAATTAACCTGAATGGGACAGCAGGCAGCAGCGTGGTCACCAAAATCCAAACCGTGGTGGAGGACACCAGGCTATAGCAGGGCCCCCCAGAACCAACATGCACGGAATACCAGGCTGAACCAGGAATCAACCATCCCTATGTGGTATTAGACCATAACAGTGGATGGGACACACAGCCATGGCAGGGTCACCCAGAACCGATGCTGGGCAAGATGTGAAGGCCATAAAAGGCCCACCCAAACCAACCTTGGACAGGACACTAGGCCATAATAGAGCCACCTTGGAACCCACCTGAATGGGACAGCAGGTAGCAACATGGCCACCAAAGCGCAAACTGGAGTAGGAACACCAGACCATAACAGGGCCGCCCTGAACCAACATGAATGGAACAACAGGTCATCTCAGAGCCACCAAGAACCATCCCTGGATGAGGCATCTTACCATAACAAGACCACCCACAACCAGCAATGGACAGAACACAAGGCCATAACCGGGTTGCCAGGAATCAACCTTGATCAAGGCAATAGGTCGTTACTGGACCTTCAAGAACCAACTTTGGATGGGACAACTAACCAAACAGGGCCACCCAAACCAGCCTTGGACAGGACACCAGGCCATAACAGGGCCGCCTTAGAACCAACCAGAAAGGGATAGCAGGCAGCAACATGGCCACCAAAACCCAAACCAGGATGGGAACACCAGGCCATAACATGGACCCCCTGAGTGAACCCTGGTCAGGACATGAGGCCATTAGAGCACAGTGTGCCCTTAGTCAGTTGGCTTTTTTCCCCGTATGCATAATTATCCTTCAAATCTTAAAAAACAAAATCCTTATTGTAAGTCTTTTTCACTTTTCGTCTCAGATTTTTAATCCGGGATGTCATTCACCTGGGGTTTTAAATGTTAATGCGACATCAGTGCAGAATTTCTGAAGTCCAAACTGCCAACCTCCATAGCGTCCTACATTGTATTTATGATCACTAAGTTGCCTTGTGTCAAATCCGTCGCTTGCCAGTTCCCTGCCTGATTGATCACCTGGCCACCAGTCAAACCCGCACTGGGCCTTAGGGCACCAGACGCCAAGGCTTCACCCCCGAAGCAGCCAGCATCCCCTTTTGTAAGTGACAGTTACAGAGGACAGTTCACAAAATCCCAAAATATGCCTTTGGTATGAGTGACTCCATGCCAGCTGTGGGTTTAGGTTAAGTAAATGTTACGCAGTGCAGCTGTCTGATGATTTGTGCATGGGAGACATTTATTTAACCGGTGCACTTGTGGTTGGCTTAAGAGGCGCATTAGTGATACGCGCTTTGCCAGATGTGGTACAGCTTCTGAACTTCTTAATCCGCTCGTGTCACCAATTACTGGCCAGAAGGAATCTTGAATTCTGGTCCTCGGCTTGCATTGGGCTGAATATCAAGTGCAGGAGGCTCTCTGCATTGCCCCTTGTAAGGAGAAAAATTCAGATTCTGACTCCAGTGCATTCTGGGAAGCTTTACTGCCTTTCTGTGATTATTTAAACTTCTGCAGTCTAAACAGAGAAATCACATAGGGCAGGAGCCTTTAATTCCAATGCATAAGGACTCAGATGATTTGAAGAGATCGGGTTCCCAGGGCCGCCTGGAACCAGTCTGAGTGGGACATCAGGCCATAAGAGACAGATATGAAAGGCACTATATAGGATAAACAGATAGGTGTGAGAGACAATGTATGAGATGTGAAGGGCACTACATATGATAAATAAATATGTAAGATAATATATAAGATAGATTTATAGGGAAAGACACTGTTTAGGATAGATAGATAGATAGATAGATAGATAGATAGATAGATAGATTAGATAGATAGATAGATAGATAGAATGGTGTAGTAGGCAGGATTAGATAGATAGATAGATATAATGGTGTAGTAGGCAGGATTAGATAGATAGATAGATAAATATAATGGTGTAGTAGGCAGGATTAGATAGATAGATAGATAGATAGATAGATAGATAGATAGATAGATGAAAGGCACTATATGATAGATAGATAGATAGATGTGAAAGGCACTATATGATAGATAGATAGATAGATGTGAAAGGCACTATATGATAGATAGATAGACAGACATGAAAGGTTCTGTATTAAAGGGATATACACTATACATGATATAAGGCATTATACATGATAAATAAAGCCATTATTTAGGACAGATATTAAAGGCTACTTAAAAAAATATGTTAAAAGCACCATAAGGGATGGCTATTGAAAGAAACTAGGATAGATATAAAAGGCACTATACATTACATGGAATAACAACAAAATGGATATTTAGGAAGATATGAAACTCACTATTTAGGATAGACCTTAAAGGCTACATTAATCAATTTTAAAAGGCGCTATATGAGATGGATAGTGAAATTCACTTGAATAGACATAAAAGGCACTATATATTAGATAGTGAGAAAGACATATACTGTAGATAAATATGAAATACAGTAAATATGAGAAATAAATATGAAAACATGTGGTAGATATATTGAATTCAGATTAGTTATGAAAGGCTAGATAGTCATGAAAGGCACTATACAGGGTGAGTCAAAATCATGTTAACATTTGGATGGCAGAAACAATTTATTCACAAAACATATTTTATATGTGTAAGATGATTTACAGGAATGTCTCAAGCTGTTCGCCATGCATCATGTTCAACACATGTATATGTGGCACATAAATTGTCCACACAAAATTGCATATAAGTATATACATAGCAATACCATTAGTGTTAACATAATTTTGACTTGCCCTGTATATTAAATAGACAGATATATAAATATGAAAGACGTTATATGAGATTGATGGATCATGGAAGACGCTATTTAGGGATAGATATGAACACTAGGTAAATAATTGGATCGATATTAAAGACACTATATATTAAAGCGATAGATAACGAAAGGCACTATAACTGATAAATTAATATCAAAGGCATCATATAAGATAGATAGCTAGGTAGGCAATGAAAGTCAACATTTAGGATCGATATGAAGTTCTAGAAAGAGAGATGTGAGAAACCAGAATACATAAGCAGATGTGAACGACACCCTAGGAAACAAAGATGACGGTGAGGTGGCAACTGTCGATGTGAGGTTTGAGTCTCTTTGGGGTTTTCTCGTCTTACTGCGCTTCTCCTGATTCCAGATGTGCAGCTGAGGTTAATCGAGAACTGTAAACTGGCACTCGTGCCTGAGTCGGGTGTCCTCCTGATGGATCGGCCCCCTGCCCTGCGCTGTGCGCTACTGGGGCAGGCTCCGTCCAGCACAAACCAGAACTGGTGTACATACGCTCAAAAACGGGTAAAAACATAAAGACAGGCAAAGCTGTGATTTGCAGACAGACGGACAAACAGAAATAAGTAGAAGGACAGACAGGGAAGGAGTTACTATACATACCAGATAGGAATGAAAGGTGCTACACGGAATAAATAAATTGACAGATACGAAGGGCGAAATGTTACATACACATTTAGATGTTTTGCCCATAATTATTATATCACTCGTGTATTCTTAGTTCATGGTTTGGAAACCCAAAGACAACACAATGAGTCTTTGGCTTTTATTGTCCTCATTTTCGTGTTAGTTTTGTTTTTATTGGGGGGCTTGGCGAGGGTTTACTTGATGATGGCGCAGAGCGAGCCGCGTCTGAAGTCAGCGACGTATTTTTTTTTATTACGCCCCGGCTTGGCTTCGGCGCGGCACTTTTTCAATTTACCGTTTAGGCAGGATGCCTGAAGAATCGACCGCTTTCAGATCTCGTGCTCCCTCTTCTTTAAAGCTGATTCATCTCGACGGCCAAAATATTTCACTCGGGCGGTGTGCCAAGGTAAACTCCTCGGGATTGTTTGAAGTGAGCGGGAGCCGAGGTGAGTCGCGCTATCAGACGGCTCCTTCAAGGCTAAATGGAAGCGCCTTCGCTACGCTAACTGGCAAGTGGCAGTGAAATGAAAGCCGGAAAGAGGCGGAAAGTCTTGTGTGCCGAGCCCGCCTTGCAGTTGTATATGAGTTGAGACAGAGCTCCGCCACCTTCGTCTCCACCTCTTACTTATCATTTGTATTTTTATTGTGCATTCAAACACTAAAAGCCAGTTGGCACACTCAGCAAAAGGATGGATGGCAGAATGAATGGCGTGACATTTGGATGTGGCATGGCACAGGGGCGTTGAGCTCGGCCCACTCTTGACTGTCGGACATTCTGATGCCAGTGTGTTAGTTTTATTTACTCGGATACGTGGTATAAAGAAAGTATTGGAATCGCGAAAAAATCCACTTCGAGATTTTGATGAAACTTGATGTTTTTAGACCTTCCCGAGTCCGAAAATACCATTTTTGAAATTCTGTGTGTAAACACGATAACTCGAAAACGCTTTGCATTCAGTCAGTGAGATTTTGCACACCTACTTTATATCAGAAATAAGGAATCCTATTAATTTATGGGCCAATTAGAAAGGTACTTTAACTGAATACTTTCGCGAATTTTCAAGTAAACTCTGGTTATAATTACAGATAGATGATTCCAATTTTGTACAGCTATTTAATGATTAAATGCCAACAGAAATGAAATTTGAGAAAAACGACACAACCGGAAGTAGTATTTTATTTAAACAACCATCCGAATTTTTTGTATCATGGAAATATAAATGTGTACACGGTATTAAAAACGGCATTCAATTTAACGCATATTCTTTCAATAACTGTTATTAATTTTATTTTAATATATACATCATCAGTTTAACAGTAACGTGTAAACATTGAACATGCCATGTAAATATAAAAATGTAATTTGAACAATAAGCTGCTACGTTCCCGTCGTGTTTAATCTTATGATTTTTTTTTATTTATTTCGGCCATCATTATCATAATTAATTTAGCTAAACTGCAGTTTTACCCATAGTTATTTATTGCAACAAATATTATATAATACTAAGGCTTTTTGTGCGGTGGGCTGGCACCCTGCCCGGGGATTGTTTCCTGCCTTGTGCCCTGCGTTGGCTGGGATTGGCTCCAGCAGACCCCGTGACCCTGTAGTTAGGCTATAGCGGGTTGGATAATGACTGACTGACTGACTGACACCTTTTCTGTGTTTTTAGGCCACTATAACTCACATTACTTTGCACATAATCTTGGTAATGCAGACCATGAAAAAATTCCACCACTGTTTTCGACTTCCCTAAGTGCAAAAATATAATTTTAATATAGTTTGATTATAAATTATTGTGTCTCGATATTAACAGTTACTTATGATGAGAAACAAGGAGATATTATATTGGAGAAATACCGCGCAACTGGAAGTGGTTCTTGAGGAAGTCGAGGGGTGCGCACTCCCGATTTTGTTTGGCGTGGTCATACAAATGGTCAGTTGAGGACCCCTAAGGTTCTCTACGCGCTAGTTTTTGAAACAGACTTCTGACTGTAGCCTTTTGGGATGTCATGTTCTTTTTGCCTTTTTCATTGTTGTTCATGTGCCATTCTGTGCTGTGCTGTAATAGTGATGGATGCCGCATGGCCCTGGCGTCCCTGTTGCCTCAGGGTACTCCTGTTTTCCCCAACATTCCCAGAGATGTGCTGGTTTGGTTGATTTATAACTTTAAATAGTTCTTCTCTGTGAGAGTGTGTGTGTGTGTGTGAGTGGGCCCTGTGATGGACTGGTGCCCTCTGCAGGATGATTCCTGCCTTCCACCCAATGCAGCTGGGGCAGGCCACTGACACACACTTCACTCCAGCATTGTCCTGTCTGTATGCTTCAGGTCGTTGTCACTCTGAAAGTGGAGCCATCACCACAGTTGGAGGTCTCACACACACTCTGGAGCAGGTTCTCTTCTGTATCGTGACTGCATTTGTCCTCCCCTCAATCCTGACCAGTCTCCCTGTGCCTGCACACCCATACCATGACCCTGCCACCATCACGCTTCACCACAGAGATGGTCTAAGGCCGGTGATGAGATGTGCCAAGTCTTCGTCAGACTTGGTGCTTGGAATTCTGCCCAAAGAGTTTAATTTTTAATAATCATTAATTTTTTCCCTCTCTCCTTTCCAAACTCCAAGCGTGTTGGCATATGTCTCTTACTCAAGAGTTGCACCTGTCTGATTGATGTGGTGCTCCTGAGATGGTCACCCATCTGACAGGCTCCCCCATCTCACCAGAGGACTAAGTGAAGCTCAGTTAGTTGCACACAACAAAAAAAAAAAAGATGCACGCCAAAAAATAAAAAAGTTAGATTCATAAAACCTGGCGTTGGCACATCTCTACGCAAATGAATCGTCTAGGAATTAATTATGCAAACTCCGCCCCATGGAACATGCTAATCAGTCTCATACATATGCAGTCACGATGATGCAGAATTTCATTGGCTGGTAGAGCAGTTCCCACCTGATGCATCGAGACCCCGCCTCCTGGAGCTCCTGGTGCACAGTCATGATCACTGCCCTCATCTGTGCCTCACCAGAATTTGATTGTGGGGGTCTACAGAGAGCTCCTTGGACTTTTTGTCCAGATGCGCATGGTGAATTGTGGGAGTCTCCATACACAGGTACACTTGTGCCATTCTAAACAATTTGCTTTGCCACCGTTGAACTCCAATCGTGCTCTAGAAACGTCTCAGGGGAGAATGAAAGCAAGCAGGAGGCACCCGACCTCCACTTGGCAGTGTCACAGAAAAGGGTCTTGTAGGAATACTTGTAGGAATAAGAGATTTCTGTTTTTATTCAGTAAATTAGCAAACCTTTCTGTAAACATGTTGTCACTTTGTCATTTTGAGTCATCGAGTGCAGATTGATGAGCAAAAATGACACATTTGTCTATATGAAATTAATTCTACAACACAGTGCAGAAAGTGAAGAGGTCTGAACGCTTGGAGTCTACTGGATCTGGAATCCTCATGATCCAAACCCCATTAAAAGACCACTAAAGATCAGAAGGGAGCTCCAATTAGGGTTATGAAAAGTTGCCCAAGTGTGAGTGTCCCCCCTCTCGCTACTGCCCTCCGCTGGGCTGCGCTCTCACTGCACTTAACATTCTGGTCCCTGGGCCTGCTTTCGTTATGTTCGTGTGACTTCCTGTAAAGTTGAAACAAGACGTGAACACGGGGTGACGGCTGGCCTGTCCAAACGGTTTGACTTATTTTGTGGTTGATTTGAAGTCGTGTAGGGCAGGGTGATGTTTGCCCCTCTTTAAGGATCTGCACTGGCATCCCGAAGGTTGCCGGTTCGAATCCCCGTCACTGCCAAAAGAGATTCTACCCTGCTGGGCCCTTGAGCAAGGTCCTTAACCTTCAATTGCTCCAGGGGCGCAGCGCTCCGACCCCAAGGGGTATACGAAAAGATGCATTTCACTGCGTGTTGTCCTGTATAACTATGTATGTGACAAATAAATAATGAATTATTATTATTATTAGTGTGCATTAGAACACCCTAGACGAGAACAGGCCATTCAGCCCAACAAAGCTCGCCAGTCCTATCCACTTATGTCTTCCAAAAAACCATCGAGTCGAGTTTTGAAAGTCCCTAAAGTCTTACTGTCCACCACACTACTTGGTCGCTTATTCCAAGTGTCTACCACAACAACAACAACATTTATTTCTAGAGCACATTTTCATACAGATAATGGAGCTCAAAGTGCTTTACATAATGAAGAAAAGAGAAATGAAAGACAAAGTAAGAATTAAAATAAGACAAAACTCATTAACATAGAATAAGAGTAAGGTCCAATGGCCAGGGAGGGCAGGAAAAAACAAAAAAAAAAAACTCCAGATGACTGGAGAAAAAATAAAATCTGCAGGGGTTCTGAGGCCAAGAGACCACCCAGCCCCCTCTGGGCATTCTACCTCACATAAATGAAACAGTCCTCTTTGTATTTAGGGTTCTCATGGAAGGGCTTGATGATGACAGCCATGTAGACTTCTTTTAATCAATCAGTGTAGGAACATCATGGTGGTTTGATTAGATGGTGGTGGCAAAGATCGCCACCACAGAAAACCGGGAAAAGAAACAGAAGAGAGAGTAGGGGTTAGTACGGATTCTAGAGCCACCATGAATAGTTATTATAATGAATTGAATATACAGAATATTAAAAAATTCACCTCTAGCGGTTGTAAGAAGAAGAGACATGAGGCATGGCAAGGTTTGGGGCAGCCACCCGTTTAATTTGGTTTCCTGGCTGCAAAAGTAATCGGTTCATAAGAGTCAAGTTTACTCAACAGAGTCCAATACAGAACTGCCTGCCAGAGCAAAGGCAGGAGGCTTTATAGGCCGGAGGGCGGAAGTGATGTCGTCCTCGGGGCGGGGACCGGAACTGATGTGTCCCGCTTCGAGGTGTCGGCTCCTGGTGGGATTTCGCGGGAAAGACCTGTAGAGAACTCAGAAAGAGCGTTAGCGTACAGGGGCAGATGTATAATCAGTCCTCTCTAAGCCCTTCAGCTGCCTCCCATGCACACGCGCGGTTCTCTCTGCTTGGAACACTCTAATTTTTTCAAAGTTAATGCTTCGGACCCCGTGAGGTACTCAGTCAAAAGCATCAAGGGGGGCACCAAGAGGCAGGGGCTGGGACAGGTGGTTGCTCGCCTCACGGCGGACCGCCAGCTCAATCCCAAGATCCAACTACGAGCTTTTTAACTGCAGCAACTTTAATATACGCCATTGGAGCTCGAATTACCGCGGCTGCTGGCACCAGACTTGCCCCCCAATGGACCCTCGTGCAAGGATTTAAAGTATGCTCATTCCAATTACAGGGCCTCGAAAGAGTCCTGAAGTTTTATTTTTCGTCACTACCTCCCCGAGCCGGGAGTGGGTGATCTTTGTGCAGCGCAGGATTTTGCTGTTAATTGTGCTGCGCCTACGTGAAGGTTTTTACGGTGGCAGATGATATTAAAGGAGGAATTTGCAGCTTTTCTTGCCTACTACAATTCACGTGAACGTCTACGGTGAGAATAAAAAACAGTTTTGTAATTCGAATTGCGCTACCTGACTTGTCGCACTTATCTGTTTTCCATGCTCGGCCATGTTTAGCGATCACACTCTTCCCGAATGCTACTGAACTGTGCCTGGGCCCATCTCTTCTATGCGGGCCAGGGCACAATAAGGAGTGATTCCCACTTGTCAAACGAACTGAACTTTGCGGGGTTACATGCGGGCATAGTACCCGGGCATGGAACGAATGGCCAGTGTGAGTAAGGCAAGGGTCATAACACACCCCTTCACGAGTGATTTTGGTGGGCTGCTCTTTCATTGGAATTTCTTCATAATCTTTATAGTTTCCATGCTGCCAGGTCAGTTGGCATTTCCATATTGCCCAGTGCTGGGTTTGCGTTTGAGCGTAGTGACGCCCGGATGATTCATCTCACTCACGCTAACGTTCAGTAATGGAAGATTTAAGGAGGAAGAAGAAACGCTGCCACCCAGAACACCTCGTCAGAAGTTATTTATGTTATTTATTTACTTTTCAATCTGTCAGTTTTTCTCCCTAATCGCAAGTTAACACCCTCTTGAGTGACATCCATTTTAAAATGAATAGCGATGGAATATAATAATTAGGAGAGCCGCCGAGTCTGCGAGTTCAAACGCCTTCGAGCCAGGATGTCTCCCGTCTTTGCAGGAGCCGAATATCTCTGAGCCGGCGGGTTTGCAGGTCGGCGGCTTTATCTCTTCATCCCGTGGACCTGATCTGGTTACCTCTTGGCTGAGGCTATGCGGGACATCCGGTACACGTGACCCTGCTTGACCGGTTCAGGTGACCCCCAAGCTCCTAGAATGCTTGCAGGTCTTCATGTGGGGTCACCAGCTGCACTAAGCCTCTCGTACCACACAAGGGGAGATGTGTGGAGTCAAAAGGATTCACCGCACCCTTTTTGGCAGTGATGAACTAAAATGCCGTATCACCCTTAACGCCCTGGAGGGTCTGTTAGTCACTGAGAGATTAGTGTTAACAAATTATAATAATTGAATGGAAAATGGCTGCTAGTTCTTATTATTTAGTTATAATAACTAGTTACACACATTCGTGGGTCGCATGCAATGGACTGATGCCCTGTCCAGGTTTGGTTCCCACCTTGTTCCCGTTACTGCCAGGGTAGGCACCAGTGGGGTCTCAGAAACTTTACATGGATTTAACGGTGAAACTATGCACATGCCAAAAAAATCAAAAATCAGATTTTTAAAACATCTCTACGCAATTTAAAGCTTTTAGAAATCACAATCCCCTTGTAATTATGCGTACGTGAATGCGCCTCAAACTCAGCATGCTAATCATTCTCATACATGTACAATCACACTGATGAAGAATTTCATTGGCTGGTACAGCGGCGCCCACCTGACGCATCGAGACCCCACCTCCATATACATTCAAGAGTATTTGGCTGTGCTCCACAACTGAGAGATGCAAGATCATGCGTGGCGCTATAGTGCCCCTCCTCTGCACTCTGGGGGTCCAGGAAAAGCAACAGACGCCACCATCTGAGTGGGCAGCCGCTGTCACCTGGCACATGTGATGACAAGACTGCTGTTACAATGAATAGAGCAGGCCATGTGAAACACAGAGGGTCCAGCCAGTTACTTTACCAACATGCCAGCCACCACGTGCAGCACCATCACGTCTGCCCATAGATACTCTGCCTCCAAATAAATCAAACACAGGGTGACCCGACCACCGATATGTGACGTTTGTCAGCCACCTCATGACATCACAGACGACTTGTGCATTAAGGGAAATGTCACTGCAAAACAATTTTCAAAAAAAGCAGCTCCATTCTCGCTAGGTGCCCTTATTTCAATACAAGGGTAGTCAAGTGCTCCGATGACGTTAGGCCAGGGGTGTCGAACTCCGGTCCTGGAGGGCCTCAGCTTTTCATTCTAACCATCTTCTTCATTAGAGACCAGTTTTTGCTGCTAATTAACTTCTTTTGTTTTAATTCACTTGACTCAGGCCTCTTAGTTGTTTCTATTTCCTTAATTAGCAGCCAAACAATAGTGAGACACAAAACAAGGCGCCACATGAGCAGCTCACCTGTGCCCATCACACAATATCTGAAATTAAAGAATAAGTAAGATTGATTTGCTCATGACACCAAAACATCTTGATGGTGTTCTTAGAAAAAACAGGAAAATGAACAGTTTTGGAAATGTCTACTGTGGCAGAAAGAGAGCAGCAACAGGCCAAGGAATTAAATAACGGGCTTAATTAACAGCAAGAATGGGCTTCTCATTAAGAGATTGGTTGGAGTGAAATTGGCTGGAGTTTGACGTTCCAGTTTAGCTGGTCATGTTTTGGCTCGTTTCACGTCTCATTTCTGTTTGGCTGTCATTTAATGAAGAAACGAATCAATTCAGAAGACTGAATCCTTAAAAACAGGGCTATTAAAATGAAGGGAAAAGCAGTTAATTAGCAATGAAAACTGGTCACTGATTAGGAGGAGGGTTAGAATGAAAACCTGCTTTAGGAGAACCGAACATGGTGGCAAAATTAATATTTTATGTTGGCACAAATGTGTTATTGGGCGGCACGGTGACGCAGTGGTAGCGCTGCTTCCTCACAGTAAGGAGACCCGGGTTTGCTTCCCAGGTCCTCCCTGCGTGGAGTTGGCATGTTCTCCCTGAGTCTGCGTGGGTTTCCTCCCACAGTCCAAAGACATGCAGGTTA
Source organism: Polypterus senegalus (assembly GCF_016835505.1). NCBI lineage: Eukaryota > Metazoa > Chordata > Cladistia > Polypteriformes > Polypteridae > Polypterus > Polypterus senegalus. The sequence goes on from NC_053160.1 coordinate 183,124,237, forward strand.
GGTGCATTGGCGATTCTAGATTGTCCCTAGTGTGTGCTTGGTGTGTGGGTGTGTGTGTGTGACCTGCGGTGGGCTGGCACCCTGCCCAGGGGTTTGTTTCCTGCCTTGCTCCCTGTGTTGGCTGGGATTGGCTCCAGCAGACACCCGTAACCCTGTAGTTAGGATATAGCGGGTTGGATAATGGATGGATGGATGGACAAATGTGTTCTTACTATGTACACCGACACCATAAGAGAAATAGATGTAGTGCCTCACCAGTTGGTTAATGGCTTCCAGTATAGTGGGCGTGAGATATTCATGACGCGTTGGCCAGGTCTCTGAGAAGTGACACCAGGTAGCCGATATTAACTGCCGAAAAAACAAAAACTTACTTCAGTGCAAATACACAGCATTGGCCCTCTTAAACCAGAACTAAAACACAGTTGGCACATCAAATTCATCTTTTTAAGGTGTCAGCACACATTTAATATGAATTATTATACACATGAGTCTTCATTTAGCTGATTTGGCTGCATTTCCCTGCTTGACCAAAGGTGTCGCCATTTCCCAGTTTCTCCGAGATGTTGCGTACGCACAGGTCAGGAGTTGTCGTAAATATGCCCCCCTCCCAATCCCCCATCCAGTTTTGTTTTATAAATCCTGACATTTGCGTGGAGAAGTTGTGTACACACATTTCATGCCTCCGAACAGGCTTTTTCTAAACGAGACCCCCTTCCCCTCCATGACTGTGAACTGCATCTTCAAGTCTGAAAAATAAATGGATGGATCAACAAGTGGTGGCGTGGTGGTCAGCCATGCTGCCTCGCTCACTTGGGGTTCATGCCCGAATTTTCACCTTACACCTTTAACCCAATGGCGCATGTTGTTATCCGAGCATGGAGAAGGTTGTGTGGCGGGGATTTATAGATTTATAGGAGCGGAGCTGTGGAGGTCTCCGGTTCGACTCCATCGCAGTAGCCAGCCAATCACATTGCACAAATCCAAAAGTGAAAACGTAGTACAGTAGACATAGCCTTAGAAAAATGGTGAAAGCGTGCAAATTCATCACAGACATTGGGATTTGAACCCTGGGATCGGAGAGCTGAATAGGCACATTTAATGTGAAATTTGTAAAGGCTGAGTGCCAAGTGGTCCCATACTGTTTTACTAAGTCAGTAGCCCACCATAACCCCCTGATTCATTTTTGATGAATACGCCAAGCTTGTGTGGATCAAAAAGTAAGAGCTGGGTAACCAGAGAGCTTTAAATTGTAATTTCAACATTTTTTTGGGGCTCGAGGACATCTTTTTTAATCTACAGATTTAAGGATGTCAGCTGGATACATTGACACAATGCTAGGGATAGAGGCTTTCATTCAAAAAATCCAAACTAATAAAAAAAAACGCACAGCAACTCTGTGAGGCCCCCTGGCTTATATTGTGGACTGTTCGCTTCCCCCCACCAGGACCTCCAGAGTGTTGTTCGCGGCCTGTGAAAGTTAAACCAACTTAATCTGAAGGATTTGCTCTTCTCAGACTAGGAGGATAAGGTGCCCGAGTGGTTCCTGTGAGCGCCGTTCCATCTGACTGCTCCAGTTTCCCCTCACAGCAGGTGCGGATTGGGTGTTAAGCCCTCGAAGATTACCTGAACTATAGAGTGAAGCAAAGCCCCGCATACCTATGTTATCATGTAGTGCTGGCGAGTTGGTCCTGGAGGGGGGCAACCACTATACTAGCTTTTACATCTGCTTCTCCGGGGTGGCTTTGATGGAATTGTAAGGAAATGCCATCGCCGTTGCGGCTTCCGTTGGAATAGTAAGCCATTATCTGTCAGCGAATAGGGGAGCAAAATCCTCACCGGCAGCCTTATGCGGCTCTTCCTGCTTTGATTTAAGAAAAACTTTATTAAAGAGTTAAACAGCACCAAACACAGGGGGGGTCTTCTGTCCGACAAATTCAAAGGCACTGACAAATCTCGTCTGGGGCTGCGCCAGACGGTTATGCTGGAGGGGCTTTGCTGTGGTGAGGAGGTTTGTTTGTACATTGAAAGAAAAAAAGAAATAAAAAAACAACTCACAGGAAAAGAACGAACAGCAAAGCAGCACAGGGGACAAGCACTGCGGACAAGCATGGGGTCCTGCCCATCAGCACCGCGCTTGGTTGGGGGCAGCAGCGCTCCTTCAACTTCTGTGACTGCGGTGTCTTCGCTTGAACAGAAGGGCTGAATGGGCTCTTTGAGCAGGTGACCAGGTGCAGGTGTCTGGGCCAGAGGGTGCTGGGAAAGGTCAGCGGAGGAAATTCAATTAAAAGTGACTTGGATAGTCTGGATAGTCAGGCTTATGTATCACAGGCCTATATAGCGCCTTTCACATCTCTCTACTTGCTGCTTATCTCATATCGGGCTCTCTGTGCAACTCAGAGAGTGCCTTTTATATCTAAGAAACTACGATAGTTTGACATACTGCAACACCTTTGTCATTTATCTGTTATACATCGCCATCGACATTCCTTCCTACTACGCTATCTATCTATCTATCTATCTATCTATCTATCTATCTATCTATCTATCTATCTATCTATCTATCTATCCTCCTTCCTACTACGCTATCTATCTATCTATCTATTCCTTCCTACTACTATTCCTTCCTTCTATCTATCTATCTATCTATCTATCTATCTATCTATCTATCTATCTATCTATCTATCTATCTATCTATTCCTTCCTACTACACTATTCTATCTATCTATCTATCTATCTATCTATCTATCTATCTATCTATTCCTTCCTACTACGCTATTCTATCTATCTATCTATCTATCTATCTATCTATCTATCTATCTATCTATCCCTTCCTACTATGCTATTCTATCTATCTATCTATCTATCTATCTATCTATCTATCTATCTATCTATCTATCTATTCCTTCCTACTACACTATTCTATCTATCTATCTATCTATCTATCTATCTATCTATCTATCTATCTATCTATCTATCTATTTATTCCTTCCTACTACGCTATTCTATCTATCTATCTATCTATCTAATTGTGACTGCATTACTGCTGCCACTAGGGGGCCTCACTGGCTGGACACTACAGGTGTACCCCCGATGATTCAAATGGACGTTTTCAAACTCGCTGAATCAGACTCAATGTCCTGGAGGACAGAGCCTACTGGGCATGGCCACTTAAAACAGGTGACATTAGTGACTAGCAATAGACTGTATTAAGAAATGGCACAGAGGAGACAAATGACAATCTAATTGGTGACCTGTTCATTAACTACACTGAGTGATAAAGTGCTAAACATTTGAATGGCGAGTGAATGATTAGTCACTTCAGTTACACCGTCCATCCATTATGATATGGTGAGTTCAGAAAGTCTTCCGACCCCGTTCACTTTCTGCATCCTTGACTGTGTTTAAAATAAATTTATTTTAAAATAGTTAAATTGTTGTTTTAGCCCATTAGTCTACATTCATACCCATAATGACAAACTAAAAATATGTTTAAAAAAGATTTGTAAATTTATGAAAAATCCAAAACTGAAATCTCGCCTTCCTACAAGTGTTCAGACCCTTTGGTGTGAAACTCCAGTTTATGTTCAGGCGCCTCCTGTTTGCTTCAATTCTTCGTGAGATGTTTCTAGAACTTGAATTAAGTCCACCTGGAAGAAACGGAACTGACTGGACATCATTTTGAAGGGACACACTTGTCCCTGTGTGTAGAAGATCCCACAATTCACACTGTGTGTCGGACTTAAAACAAGCCATGAAGTCCAAGGAACTCTGTAGACCTTCACAATCAAATTGTGGTGAGGCACAGATCAGGGCAAGGGGATCAAACCATTTCTAAAGCGTTGGGTGCGTCCTCCAGGACTGGAGTTTGAGACCCCTGATTTAAAGGACACTGGGAGCTCAAAGGAAAAGATTCTCTGGACAACAATTTAATTCTTGGGGCAGAACTCCAAGCAAATGCCTCCAAGACCAAGCACTGCTCATGCCCGGCCTAATACCATCCCTATGGTGGCAGCCTCATGCTATAGCAGTTCTTTTCAACAGCAGGAATAAGGAGACTGGTCAGAATTAAGGGAAGGATGAATGCAGCCACATAGAATGAGGTCTTGGATGAAGACCTGCTCCAGAGTGTGTGCCCAGTGCCTCGGACTGGGGCGATGGTTTGCTTTTCGGTATGACTATGACACAAAGCAAACAGCCAATACAGCACTGGGGAGGCTTTAGGACGAGTCTCTGAGTGTGCAAAACTGAGAACGTGTGTGGAGAGACCTGAAGATGGCAGTTTACAGACACTAAGCATCCAATCTAATGGATCTTGAAAGGATCTGCCAGGTAGAATAGGGATCAACTGCCCATATCCATCAATAAACAAACTGGTAACGCTAGCTAAGCGCAGGCAAGGTGCGCTCCAACACGTGGCGAGAGGTAGACCGACTCGAACGGAGGCTGGCACGTGAGAAAAGGAGGGCACTGCCCGGCTCCCCACTCCTGACGTCTCTCTTACCCCTCCCTTTGATCCACAGCCTCTCTCTCGGATCAGCGTGAATAAATTGCTCCTGCAAGCGAACTACGATACTTTACGTGATGAGACACAAAATCAACCAGAATGTTCAACCCAATGTAAATCCATTAAGTAGTTCTCTCATAAAAGCGACATACAGAAAGGCAGATGGTGAATTTTATATATACTGTATAGAGAAAATATTTATGATGTGCCATCTGTTAGAATGACATAGACAAAGGCTCCTGATGGACTCACTAGCAGACACAAAGACAATTAATTATTCTTTAATTGAGGTGGACCAACTGTGCTACCTACTTAAGATGGGTTGAAATCTAAATAATTAACGTCAACCTTGGCGTTAACATTTGCAGTGCACCATCTGTTGGAGTGTATTTTGATAATTTTGCAACATTTTATTGCTACAAATGTTTGCGACGTGCCATCTGTTGGAACATCCAGGTGTGCAACGCTTGTAGAGAGTCACTCAAGATGACTCAAAGCTGGAATTGCTGCCAAAGTATGTTCTACAAAGCTCTAAATTAAGGGTCTTATTACCTAGAGAGTTCAGCTTTTGTTTTATCATGAACTAGCTGTCCCCCGTGGCTCCGCCCACGTAGTAGTGAAACAGGACACACTTTAAAAATCAATTAAAAAAAATTATATATATAATTCTGTCCAAGCAGAAGGTAGGTATGCTCTAATGTGAAATACTGGCAATGTATCTGGTCACGCACCCCGCATGGGGAGAAGAGCACATGGCTATGATATCTCTGCCAATCAGAAGCTACCCTCTAAAACACATGGGGCTCTGATCTCTCTCCCTCTCAAAAACGTCAAACGTTACTCCTTGACAATCTCTAGATGATAATGTCTGCTGAACAAACAGGTATCTCTAGCTAAGTGTAGGCGAGGTGCGCTCCAACACGTGGCGAAAGGTAGAGCGACTCAAATGGAGGCTGGTGCCTGAGTGAGGAGGGCCACGCCCACTTCCCCCTCCCCTCGGCCCGCATCCTCCGTCTCGGATTGCCGCAAATACATCACTCCTGCAAGCGAACTATGATTCTTAACGCAATGAGAGAAATCGCAAAATCAACCGGAATGTTCAAGCAAATTACAGAAGAAAACCCGATCTAAACCTGTGAAGTAGTTGTCTCTTGAAAACCGGACAGACATATAGACAGACAGACATTGGATTTCATATATAGAGAAATAGATTTGCAGATTTTTTTGAAAACACATCTTCACTTTGTCATTTTTGGTTATTGAGTGTGGGATTAATGGGCAAAAACTGCAAATGTATCCATTTCAAATGATAAAGTGTGCAGAAAAGGGAAAAGGTCCGAAGAGTTGTAGGGTACTATATTAAATACTAATAATGGATAGATAGATAGATAGATAGATAGATAGATAGATATGAAAGGCACTATATGATAGATAGATATGAAAGGCACTATATGATAGATAGATAGATAGATAGATAGACAGAGCTGTCAAACAACAACAACAACGTTTATTTCTATAGCACATTTTCATACAAACAGTAGCTCAAAGTGCTTTACATAATAAAGAATAGAAAAATAAAAGACACAATAAGAAAACAAAATAAGTCAACATTAATTAACATGAATAAGAGTAAGGTTCAATGGCCAGGGGACAGAAAAAAAAAAACTCCAGACGGCTGGAGAAAAATAAAATCTGTAGGGATTCCAGACCATGAGACCCCAGTCCCTCTGGGCATTCTACCTAACATAAATGAAACAGTCCTCTTTGGATTTAGGGTTCTCACGGAAGGGCTTGATGATGATGATGGTCACGTAGACTTCTGCCTTTTAATCCGTCCATCATTGTTGGAGCATCATGAAGCTTTGAGTAGGTGGAGGTGGCGCAGGCCACCACCACAAAAAACTGGAAAAAGAAACAGAAGAGAGAGTAGGGGTCAGTACGATTTTAGAGCCACCATGAATAGTTATTATGATGAATTGAACATACAGAGTATCAGGATTAAGTTAAATTGAAGTTATAAAAGGCCATGTTAAAGTAATGTGTTTTCAGCAGTGTTTTAAAGTGCTCTACTGTATCAGCCTGGCGAATTCCTATTGGCAGGCTATTCCAGATTTTAGGTGCATAGCAGCAGAAGGCCGCCTCACCACTTCTTTTAAGTTTTGTTCTTGGAATTCTAAGGAGACACTCATTTGAGGATCTGAGGTTACGATTTGGAATATAAGGTGTCAGACATTCCGATATATAAGATGGGGAGATTATTTAAGGCTTTATAAACCATAAGCAGAATTTTAAAGTCAATCCTGAATGACACAGGTAACCAGTGTAGTGACATTAAAACTGGAGAAATGTGTTCGATTTTCTTTTCCTAGTTAGGATTCTAGCAGCTGCATTCTGCACTAGTTGCAAACGATTTATGTCTTTTTTGGGTAGTCCTGAGAGGAGTGCGTTACAGTAATCTAGTCGACTGAAAACAAACGCGTGAACTAATTTCTCAGCATCTTTCAGTGATATAAGAGGTCTAACTTTACTTATGTTTCTTAAGTGAAAAATGCTGTCCTAATGATCTGATTAATATGTGATTTAAAATTCAGATTACAGTCAACAATCACCCCTAAGCTTTTTACCTCCGTCTTGACTTTTAATCCTAATGTATCCAGTTTATTTCTAATAGCCTCATTGTATCCATTATTGCTGATCACTAAATTTCAGTTTTCTCTTTATTTAACTTGAGAAAATTACTATTCATCCATTCTGAGATACAGTCAGACATTGTGTTAGTGAATCAATAGAATCGGGTCATCAGGTGCTATTGATAAGTACAGCTGTGTGTCATCAGCATAGCTGTGGTAGCTCACGTTGTGCCCTGAGATAATCTGACCTAACGGAAGCATGTAGATTGAGAAAACAGCGGACCCAGGATAGAGCCTTGTGGAACACCATATGGATATCATGTGTCTTGAGTTGTAATTCCACAACTAACAAAAATTTTCTCCCTGTCAGGTAGGATTCAAACCAATTTAAGACACTGCCAGAGAGGCCCACCCATTGACTAAGGCGATTTCTAAGAATGTTGTGATCAATGGTGTCAAATGCAGCACTCAGATCTAAGAGGATGAGAACAGATAAATGGCCTCTGTCTGCATTTACCCGCAAGTCATTTACTACTTTAACGAGTGCAGTTTCTGTGCTGTGATTTGTTCTAAAACCGACTGAAATTTATCAAGAATAGCATGTTTATTGAGGTGGTCATTTAACTGCATAATGACTGCCTTCTCTAGAACTTTACTTAAGAAGGCAGGTTAGAGATGGGTCTAAAATTTTCAAGAGCGAGGGTCAAGATTATGTTTCTTAAGTAGGGGTTTAACTACAGCAGTCTTAAGACAGTCTGGGAAGACCCCGTATCTAGTGACGAATTTACTATGTCAAGAACATTATCAATTAGCACGCCTGATACTTCTTTGAAAAACCTTGTTGGTATCGGGTCAAGGACGAGGTGGAGGTTTTAATTGAGAGATTATTTTTGTAAATCAGGTAAATCTATCCTAGTGAAAGAGTTTAATTTGTTTATAACAGGATGCTGGGGTTTAGGAGGATCCTTAGTGTTGGGGAGATATACTATGTTATTTCTAATATCATTAATTTTTTGATTGAAAATACAGCGACAGCCTCACAGGTTTCACTGGAAGCACTTAGGAGGCATTCCTTTGAGTTACCTGGGTTTAGTAGGCGATCAATTGTAGAAAATAAGACTCTGGGATTACTAGCATTGTTATTTATAATCTTGAGAAATAGCAGCCTCTCAAGACGGACAGTGTTATTGTATTCTGTTATTTTGACTTTTAATATTTCATAGTGGATAGTAAGTTTAGTCTTCCTCCATTGACGCTCAGCTCTACATGTTCTCTTTAAATCAGACACTCTTTGGGTCTTCCATGGTATAACAATGCTAGAAGATTTTTTCACTGTCTTTTCAGGTGCAACTATGTCAACAGCAGCTCTCACTTTAGTATTAAATCTTTCCACCTTACTATTTACATTATCCTCACTATTATAGCTGGCACTATAAACGGACTGATTGCTTAAAATGTTTGTAAGTTTTAAAGCTGCTGCGAGTCAAAGAAGCGTTTTTAACAATATGCTTCTCATGAGTGTTTTTATCATTATTTCTATATTAAAAGTAGAAGAAAATGGTCTGATAGACCAATATCAATGATCTGTTTTATATCAACTTTCAGTCCTTTAGTAATCACTAAGTCTAACGTATGACCTGCTTTATGTGTAGGCTGATTTATGAGTTGTCTCAAATCAAAAGAATCCAGGAGGTTCATAAATTCTTTTACTTTTAGATCACACTGATTATCTATATGAAAATTAAAGTCGCCAACTATTAGGAGTGTGTCATAGTTAGTAATTAAAATTGACATTAAGTCAGAGAATTCCTCAAAAAACGACGCGTTATATTTAGGAGGTCTATACACGGATAATACTAGAACTTGAGAATCTCCATGGATAACAACGGCGAGATACTCAAAGGACTTGAACTTACCAAAACTGACATCTTTACATTTTAATCGGCTCGAGTAAATGTTAGCCATTCCCCTTCCCTTTTTCCCCTGGCGGTCTGCACGAGTAAAACTGTAATCCGGAGGCGCAGATTCGATTAAAACAGACGCGCCATCTGAGCTAATCCGTTTCATTTAGTGCAATAAAATCTATTTTTTTTATCACTAATAAGATCGTTGATAAAAAACGTTTTGTTAGTTAAAGCTCTAACATTCAATAGTGCCATATTTAATGTTTCGGAGGTGCCAAGATGAGTACTATGTGCGTTATTGATATTTGGAATAGGAACTAAATTATTTTTATTAGCGCCGCGCTGTGTGTCAAACCCACCGTGGAAGCGATTGCACCCTGCACTTGTGATTTGTGGACGTCTAATCAGGGTTGGCGGTGCCCCGCGCACAGCATTGCCAAGTAAGGCTAAGGAGCCCCATGTCTTTAAACTGAACTAAACTGACGTGTCATTAAAGTACGGGTGTCGAACTCCAGTCCTGGTGGACCGCAGTGGCTGCAGGTTTTCATTCTAACCACCTTCTTAATTAGTGACCAGTTTTTCCTGCTAATTAACTTCTTTTGGCTTAGTTTAAATTCACTTGACTCAGGCCTCTTAGTTGTTTCATTTTCCTTAATTAGCAGCCAAACAATAGTGAGACACAAAACAAGCCGCCGTGTGACCAGCTAACCAGAGTATCAGAAAATACAGAAAGGTGAAGGTCTCAGTAAGGTTGATCTGCTCAGGTCATCATAATATTTTGACGGTGTTCTTAGAAAAAACAGAACATCCACAGTTTTGGAAATGTGTGTTGTGGCAGAATGAGACCCAGCGACAGGCAGTGGAATTAAATAAAGAGCTTAATTAACAGCAAGAATGGGCTTCTCATAAAGAAACTGGCTGGAGTGAAACTGGCTGAAGTTTGATTTTCCAGTTTAGCTGGTCATCCATTAGCTCGTTACATGTCTCATTTCTGTTTGGCTGTCGTTTAATGGAGAGGACTGAATCCTTAAAAACAGGGCTATTAAAATGAAGGGAAAAGGAGTTAATTAGGAATGAAAACTGGTCACTGATTAGGAGGAGGGTTAGAATGAAAACCTGAAGACACTGCGGCCCACCAGGCCTGGAGTTGGCCACCCCTGCCTAGGGGATCCATGGATGGGTTTCATGGGGTCTGTGAGGGTCCCATTAAAATGAACATCTATCTTCACTATACAGCCCGGTACTGTTGATTTTTCTTATGCGTAACGTCTTTCGCTTTTATTTTTCTCGCATATTATTTTTCCTCGCACGTATTTATCTCACCTAAGCCTAATGCGTGAATTACATATTCATGAGAAAAATAACGCATGCATCAAAAAAAATGATGGAGAGAAACATCACACAAGAAAAATTAACGGTCACCATCCATGTCATATGTGTATGAGACAGTCAGTCAGTCAGTCATTCTCCAACCCACTATATCCTAACTACAGGGTCACGGGGGTCTGCTGGAGCCAATCCCAGCCAACACAGGGCACAAGGAAGGAACAAACCCTGGGCAGGGTGCCAGCCCACCACAGGGCACACACACACCCACTAGGGACAATTTAGGCTCGCCAATGCACCTAACCAGCATGTCCTTGGACTGTGGGAGGAAAGCCACGCAGACACGGGGAGAACATGCAAACTCCACGCAGGGAGGACCCGGGAGGTGAACTCAGGACTCTTTACTGCCACATCGCCACCCGTGAGACAATCAAATCTCGATAAATAAAGTACGTTATATTAATTGCATGCAAAGTTGTGATTATGGGAATATTTCAGGGGAAGGGGGTCCATAGCTTTCATCAGATTCTTAAAGGCGTCCGAGACTCAACAAAGGTTTAGAATCACTGCATCAAAGGTCATCAGTCAAAGTTCAAAATGTAAACGTCGTGGGCCGGTGGTCCAAGCTGTGACTGCAAATGGCCCTTCCTGTTTGAGTGTACAGCGTGACGTGTGCCATGGGAGGCCTTGGCCACCGTTAGTTTTGGCACCCAGCAGCTAAGTAGGTGATAGCGAGCTTCTCACCAGTCACAAGGTGGCCTCATCTGTTTCGAAATTACCATGTGAGACTCCAAATGAGGGGCTGGAAAGGTGGGCAACAGAGGACACATCAGACCGAGTGCCTAGAATGGTATGTGAGGCAATAGGCACTGCTTTACTGGGTCATGAGCTCCAATCCCAGTTTAACTGTCCTTTCAATGTCCAACATCCCAATCGGCATCTGTGACACACATCTGGTGGATTCTGTCATTAACTGGGATGGCACTGGTGTCACTCCTGAACACAAATGAAGTGGTGGATCCCGCTGTTGTGCCATGTAGCACCTCTTATGCTAAGCATTTCTTTATTGCCAAATATAAGGCCTTAATAGTAAGAGTGATTGTATATTATATTGTATTCTTTATTATCGGAATTCAAATAGTTTATAGTGCCTTTCATTGCAAGGTAATAGCTGTCATCTCTTTCTTTCAGTCCTTGTGTATTGCCCGACCATTTTCTTTTTCTTTTGAAAATCTAGTCCAGTTTAAGGCTGCGGCACATGATATTGTATATACTATCATTCGTATTAAGCTTTGTCATAAATCACCACGTTCGCCGTTCTTGTATTTAGTTTCTTAGCCATTTAAACTGGTTCAGGGGGAACTGGTGCCCATCCCAGCACTGCTAGATGCAACCCTGGACAGTCATGCAGGGGGTAAAAGCCCACAGTGGTTTTCTGTTATGTAATGTCCATTAAAAGGAGTGTTACTATCAACCACTTCTTTCTTTCTCAGACCACCAGTCACCATTCAGGGGGAGGGTGCGGAAGTAGTGCAGAGCTACAGGTACCTGGGGGTTCACATCACTAACACACAGGACCGGTCTGACCACACAGTGGCGCTGGACAAGAAGGTCCACAGCAGACTGGACTTGCTAAGGAGACTCTCAGCAAGCATGGGATTAATAAAGTTGTATCTAATCTAATCCTTCTATCTCTGGATGTCAACTGTCCATCCCTGCGTAGTCCAATGTCGAGTTCTGTAGCTGCACTGTAATCTGGAAAAATGAGACAAACAAAGTGTTAAGAAAGGCTGGTGTGCCACGGGCTGTCTCCTCAAATGAGGTCGGTGCAAAGCACAGGCTGGACAGACACCGGCGTGTCCTCATCTGGGCTGGTCGATATCTGACAGCAGCGTTTAATTGGCAGAGGGGCCACAGGAGGTGGGTGAGGGGCGGGCCTTGGGTGACATCACTGCTCGTCTGGTTGATCAAGGTCTGTATGGCTGAGGGTGGGGGTGAAGACGAGTCGGGGTACCCGTGTCACTCGTAAGTGACATCCCCAGTGCACCTTTTACATTGGATCTGTGACGTGTGTATTTCATAGTAAGTGCTGGTAGAAAGTCTTCATTTTATTCTTTTTTCAGTTACCAAATGTCTGTACCTTTATTATTCCAATACAGATTTGTGCAGCCTAATATTTCACAATGCCGTGCACCATTACATTTTTTTCTTTCTTTTTTACAAGTCATCTGTATTGTTTAGATGCTTAGTGCAATGTAGAGCTGCATGGCTTAATATTATATAGTGCCTTTCATTATAGGGTTATTATGGGGTCCTTATTGTCACAGGTACAGAGCAAAAGGAAACCCTTACTTACATGTGCTCGTCAACATGGAACACGTCACCAGTCTCTGGCACCACGATTAGGGAGAGTGACTGGCACACCTCAGAATATGGAGAACTGCCAAACATCCTCTTACTTTCTTTGTGTAGCTGGCTGTTTTATGTGGCTGCTTACTCAAAAGTGGGGTTACATTATTACAGTATATAGTGCCTTTCATATTAAGCACCGTTATTAATCAAATATCTTTCTCCAACTATTTATTTTTGTAACCCACTTAGTCCACCATAATATTATATAGTGCCTTTCATCAGAAGTACCATTAGAAAGTAAATCAAATCCTTCTTTCTTTCTTTACTATTCATTTTCTTTGAATGAACTTAGCCCAATATAAATCTGCACAGCTTAATATTATATAGTGCCTTTCACAGTAAGTAATATAATCTTCCTTTCTTTCTTTAGCTGCTTAGTCCATTATTTATAGTCTATTTCATATTACGTTATATTACAATTTTCTTTCTTTCTTTCTTTTCGTTGTTTAGTCCAATATTTATAGTGTCTCGCATATTAATATAAATATATCACATATAATATAATAAATAATATTATGATTTTCTTTCTTTCTTTCTTTCACTGCTTACTCCAATATTTATAGTGTCTCACATATTACATATTATGATTTTCTTTCTTTCGTTGTTTAGTCCAATATTTATAGTGTCTCGCATATTAATATAAATATATCACATATAATATAATAAATAATATTATGATTTTCTTTCTTTCTTTCTTTCTTTCACTGCTTACTCCAATATTTATAGTGTCTCTCATATTACATAATATTATGATTTTCTTTCTTTCTTTCTTTCTTTCTTTCTTTCACTGCTTACTCCAATATTTATAGTGTCTTTCATATTATGTAATATTGCAATTTTCTTTCTTTCTTTCTTTCTTTCTTTCTTTCTTTCTTTCTTTCTTTCTTTCCTGCACCTGGGAAGCAGCAGCACTTCCAGTTGGGGATGAACCCATCAGGGGACCCCCTAGCCCACCCCATTCCCTCTTCACAAAAACAAAAGAGCCCTGGATGTATGTGAGGGCCTAATCAGTGTGCCTGTGATCTTTCACTTCATTACCTTCAGAGGGGCTGTGGACACAAACTTCTGAGGCGGCGCTCTACTCTGCTCTGCTCTGCTCTTGGAGACAAAGTTCAGCTTTTCCTTCAGACCAGCTACCCTCCCCAATTCACTACAACCCCCAAAAAAAAAAAAGAGGAAAAGAGAAAAAAAGCACAAGATCCACAGCATCACTCTGCCATCACCCCAAGAAGAATTAACATGACAAAAAAGGATTATTGACTTTCATAGGCGACGTGGCTTTAATTTGAGCCAACTTTGATTTGGGCTGCGTGTGCAGACAAACAGAGGGAACAGTTTACCCAAAATGAAAAGAAGAGCAGCGACTGAGAAAACAGAAGCAGTGACCCGCATCAGGGAAACAAGAGGGGGGAGCCCAGGCAGAAATGTAATTCACTGGCACTCCAGCACTCCTCTCGCCTTCTCGCTCTCCTGTGAGTGATCCACATCTCGACGACCACCCCCCCCCTCCATAATTTAAGGGGCTGAAAGGCCCTCAAAGCAAAGGGCTGAGAAAAACCCAGAAGATGAGGCTTGGATTGAACAGATGTGAGAGTTTTTGTTGTTGGGCTTGGAGGCTGGCGGGGAGGCGATAGGCTAATTTGAGTCGCATAATGCCGGCCCCCTTTCATATGCAGAGTGGCGCTTTGATCAGACGCGGATGAAAGTGCTGGGAGTTGAGAGGATGGCATGGGGTCTTTTGTCCCAAACAAAAAGGCATCTGCTGGGCTCTGCCCCCTTATCCAATGAGGCTGCTCCAACAATGACAGAATAAGTAAAAGTGTCACCTGACAGCTGAAGAAATTCCTAGGATGAGAGAGCGAGGCCTGCAGCAATATCTATATACACGGGCCTTTAATCGATTCTTTCCACTGTGGAAGAAAGGGAAAAAATCCTTTCTGATAAACTTGTTACTTTTGTTCTCCAAAAACATTTTGGTACTGCTTTGATTTTTTTTTTTGTAAAGAAGTGAGAAGAGGCAAATAAAGAAAGGCAAGCAGCACTTCACTGGAAGAAGAATAATACAAGTGGGGAGGGGATGAGCCTATGAAGGGGGGGGGCATAGGTATAATAAAATACATTGGGGGCCTCGACCAGAAGAAACTCATTCAGCCTCACACGGGCTTGTTTACTTTGAAAACAAAACTCCGCACGCTCAGAAGGAGGCGACGTCCTGACAGGCCCACCGCGCTCCCGTGCCGACTCTTGGGCAGGTCCTGCTTTGGGCCCGGGCACACCTAATAAAATTTAACGTAATAAACAGTGACTCTTGGTGAACTTTATCTATCTATCTATCTATCTATCTATCTATCTATCTATCTATCTATCTATCTATCTATCTATCTATCTATCTATTCTTTCTTAATATTTAATATCGTGCCCTTCCAACCTATTGATCTATTTATTCTTAGTATTTTATATATAGGCTTTCATAGCTACCTATTCTTAGCATTTTATTTAGTGCCTTCCCCATTTATAATCAATCCTATCTATTTATCTAACTATCCAATATAGTGCCTTTTACATCTATCTTCTGTCTTCCCAATATAGTGCCTTTTATGGCTATCTGCCATTCTACTTTAATATTTTATGAAAGCAGCACCTATACGTAGAATTTTATAAAGTATATTACACCTATCTATCTATCTATCTATCTATCTATCTATCTATCTATCTATCTATCTATCTATCTATCTATCTATTATATAGTGCCTTTCATATCTATCTATCTATCTATCTATCTATCTATCTATCTATCTATCTATCTATCTATCTATCTATCTATCTATCTATCTATTATATAGTGCCTTTCATATCTATCTATCTATCTATCTATCTATCTATCTATCTATCTATCTATCTATCTATCTATTATATAGTGCCTTTTCTATCTATCTATCTATCTATCTATCTATCTATCTATCTATCTATCTATCTATCTATCTATCTATCTATCTATCTATCTATCTATCTGTCTAATCCTGCCAGCTATGCTGAAATATCCATCTATCCCACATAGAACCCAAACTCCCACTTCCAGTCTGCCCTGCAGGAATTTGTGGTGCCACAGCTGCCCAGGAGGGCTGTCCTTATAGCATCCCAGGAGAGGGTGCTCATTCTTCCCTGGTCCTTCCATCCTGTTGGCATCCTGGTCGGGCGATGGCTGTGGCTGCCCATCACAATGTCTAGACCCCCTGACAAGGGATTTCAAAAATGTTCAACATATTTGAACAGGGAAACATCAGATGTTCATGCAAACAGGGCCTACAGGTCAAGGTGGACACACCAAACTAGCATGGTGTACTCATTGTCATCATCTAAATGAGTGAGAGTGCAGACTTGTCACATGGAAAAAGTCCCATTTATCACAACTACACATCCATCAGATTAGACTCAGGTGTTCCAGATGAGGTGCCAATGATGGGAAGTTTGCAGGCAGATCTGACTACAGATAACGAGGGTCAGCTCTTCTCTTTGCAATTGATGTGTGTGGTGTCATCATGCTGAGATCCAAAGAGCCCTCTAAAGCCCTCAGAAAGAAGGTTGAGGTGACCGAGGAGTCTGGCATGGGACACAAGAATAAGTCAATCATTCCACTATAGAGAACATCATCTACTAGTGCGTGTAGATTTCAAAGCACTGGTAACTTGTCCAGGACTGGCTGGGAACCCAGCAAGTTCATCGTATAGGGAAGGCCGGAAGGAGTTGCATTGCATCTTTGTGGACCTGGAGAAAGCTTATGACAGGGGGCCTCCAGAGGAGCTGTGGTATTGTATGAGGAAGTCGGGAGTGGCAGAGAAGTATGTAAGAGTTGTACAGGATATGTACGAGTGTGACTGTGGTGAGGTCTGCGGTTGGAGTGACGGAGGTGGGATTACATCAGGGATCGGCTCTGAGCCTTTTCTTATTTGCAATGGTGATGGACAGGTTGACAGACGAGATTAGACAGGAGTCCCCGTGGACTGTGATGTTTGCTGATGACATTGTGATCTGTAGCGATAGTAGGGAGCAGGTTGAGGAGACCCTGGAGAGGTGGAGATCTGCTCTAGAGAGGAGAGGAGTGAAGGTCAGTAGGACCACCATGACAGAATACATGTGCGTGTGAGAGTGAGGAAGAGAGGTGAAGAAGAGAGTGCAGGCAGGGTGGAGTGGGTGAAGAAGAGTGTCAGGAGTGATTTGTGACAGACGGGTATCAGCAAGAGTGACAGGGCAGGTCTACAGGACGGTAGTGAGACCAGTTATGTTATATGGGCTGGAGACGGTGGCACAGGAGACAGAGCTGGAGGTGGTAGAGTTAAAGATGTTAAGATTTGCATTGGGTGTGACGAGGATGGACAGGATCAGAAATGAGGACATTAGAGGGTCGGCTCAGGTTGGACGGTTTGGGGACAAAGTCAGAGAGGCGAGATTGCGTTGGTTTGGACATGTGCAGTGGAGAGATGCTGGGGATATTGGGAGAAGGATGTTAAGGATAGAGCTAACAGGGAAGAGGAGAGGAGGAAGGCCTAAGAGAAGGGTACATGCAGTTGATGGGTGTTACAGAGCAAGATGATGAGGACAGGACAATATGGAACAAGATGATACACTGTGGCAACCACTTAGCAAGACCCTTACCCGTCTTGTCAGTTTAAATTCACGTGTTTGTCCATTTTGGTTCCTCAGGTGATCTTTGCCCTGAATCAGACGCTGCTTCAGCAGGAGAGTCTGCGGGCCGGCAGCCTTCAAGTGCCTTACACCACAGAGGACCTCATCAAGCACTACAACTGCGGCGACCTCAACTCCATCATATTCAACCATGACACGTCACAAGTGAGTTGTGCCCCCCTCCTTCTTTAACTGCTCTCCGCAGTACTCACCCGAGATCCTTCATGTCCGGCCTCCCCCCGGGAAGAGCCACACAAATATGAAAGCTGAACCTGTCCTTACCTCCTCCCCCTCCAGGTGCCCAACTTTAATAACGTCACACTGCCCCCCAGCGAGCAAACCACAGCCCAGGAGATCGACAGCTACTTTAGACAGGAGCTCATCTACAAGCGGAACGAGCGGATGGGCAGGAGAGTCAAGGCCCTGCTGGAGGAGCATCCTGACAAGAGCTTCTTCTTCGCGTTTGGAGCCGGTGAGTTGGGACTTTTTATTTTTTTTTTCCTCCTAAAATGAGTTTGCTGTGTATTTCTGTTTGACGCTGGCGTCCCTGTTGTTCATCACGGCGTTCTTGGGGTGGCATACTGCAGCATCGGGTCAGACGCTCTGAAATCGATTGAAGGTTCTACCTTAACGTTGGCACTCGAACAGGCCAAGCTGGCCTTCCAGAGGTGAGCCTGCACTTTGTTCACACCAGAGTCTGGTCATCATCAAGCTAAGCGAGGACAGCATGCTAAGTCAGTAAGAGCGAGACAAAAAGGCCGACGTTGTCCTCCAAAATTGATTTGCACGAGTAAATACACTCTCCGGCCATTTTATTAGGTACGCCTTGCTGGTACCGGGCTGGAGCCCCTTTCTGCCTTCAGAACTGCCCATAATCCTTCATGACATCGATTCACCAATGTGCTGGAGACGTGGGTCCATATTGACATGAGAGCATTAGGGCCGTCTGAACGTATGGGCACAGTGGGCACTGGCCGGGAGGTCCATGATGTTCCTGATGCCTATGTATGTTTCTGTTTTGCTATCAAAACAGGGACCTCCAGCGCAATATTTTGCCCAGGGAGGCCTATGATGTTGTTAAGATGGCTCTGGATAGCATCACACAGTTGCTGCAGATTTGTTGGCTGCACATCCATGATGCCAATCTCCCGTTCCACCACATCCCAAAGGTCCTCTACTGGATTGAGATTTGGTGACTGTGGAGGCCATTTGAGTCCAGTGACCTCATTGTCATGTTCAAGAAACCATTTTGGGATGATCTGAGCTTTGTGACATGTCGTGTTATCCTGCTGGAGGAAGCTATCAGAAGATGGTGGTCATAAAGGGATGGACAAGGTCAGCAACAATACTCAGGTAGGCTGTGGCACTTAAACGATGCTCAGTTCCTACTAAGAGGCTCAAAGTGTGCCAAGAAACTGGACATACTGACCAATATAAAAAAAAGAGTTTGTCTTTCACTGACCCCAAATTGTGAATGAGACACCATGTTGTGTGACCGTCTCTCTTTAAGATGCCCCAACCAGAAGTGGTGAGGCCTGCTCTGAGCATTACGGTCAGGGCTGAGCATCTCCTTTGAGCAAAATGAGACGATACTGTTGGTGACGGCGCCACCTCTCGCCCTGGGGTGGAATCGGTTACCTCACGTGACACAGTGCATGCAGTGGCATCTCTGAGGAAGTGTTAGTAGGGGTGTGGACCGACACCATTAGAGAAAGTGACGCCCAAAATGGCTGTCTGTAAAATTTTTGTGCAGTGTTTTGGGCTGAAAACAAACCCTTGTGCTCAACACTCGATCGTTCACTAGTGTGAATTAGTGCACTGCATTGTTTAAAGTGTGATCAACTCTCTACTAGGGAGCTCTATTGATCAAGTCACCCGGGAGTCCGTGGGGGTCTTAAACCGGCTTTGGTTACCACACTGAGTGACACCAACCGTAGCGACGGCACTGAGTATATGATAGATAGAAAGGCAGATAACAGATATGAAGGAAGCTGCATAGATAGTGCTTCACTTTGTCCCAAGTGGACATTTAACGTTTTACAGAAACAAACAACAACTCCCCTTAAACACACATAAGAGTCAGAAAAAAGAATAAAGAGTCTGGCTAACGATGAGAGAGCAGTCCTGGCAAGGCGTTATAAAGGCGTACTGCTGTAGCTACAAAGGAGCCCTCCAGCTAATTGAATAATTAATTGCCTGAAAGTCCTCAGTGTTTGTGTGAGAGGATGTGCAGCATTGTTCATAATGGCTCAAAGTTTTGTCTTCATTCTCTGCTAAACTACTCCCTCCAATGGGCCCCATAACTGAGCCTGTCTTCTTAAACAGCTTGTTGATTTGGTGGGCATCTCTTGAATTGCTGCCACCGGCCATCATTATGAAACATGTAAAGCAGGGGTGGGCAATGTCGGTCCTGGAGGGCCGCCGTGGCTGCAGGTTTTCATTCCAACCCAGTTGCGTAATTAGAAACCAATGGTTGCCAGTCTCAGACGTTATTTAATTTTATGGTTTGTTAGTCTGCAATGTACAGAAGCCGAGAGAGGACGTGCTATATTGTTATTTTTTTAAATTGTTTCCTCGAGATAACGGATTCGTTTTATCGAGATCTCCAGAAAATTAACTTTGTGGGTGTGAGAGTGGTGCCGGGTAAATATTGGGGGTCCATGATGGAGCCAAAGAAGACACACAGGTGTCCTGCGGAACAGTGGCAAAGTATTAAGGAGAGCGAAAAAATTCTTTACTGAAGTTGCTATCCGATGCAGGAGGGAAAACCATCTGCATGAAGATCAGGGGACCTCAAACTGAGTGAAAAATAAGGGGGGGTTGGGGGTTCCAGGGGTTCTAAAAATTTCTTTGTTAACCCTTTGGATCATCTGAATTGTCAGAATTATAAAAAAATAAAAATAAGTTAGGGTGTTATAAATCACTGGGGTTGTGGGAACATATTGGGACAACCTGCCCGCTGCAAGGGTGACAGAGAAAGGGCAACGTTGGTGGAGCCTGGTGTCCCCTGCTGCTAATATGGTGCCTCATTCTCTACCACCCCCTTACTTTTCACCTTAGCAAACATCTGGATGTGGTTGACCCCAGAGCCGATACGTTCTTGTGGGACAATCCAGCGTCTTGTACCGTAGCTTTGCAGGCTTTTTGAGCCAAAGCTGCTCGTCTTGCATCCTCTACCACGATTCACTGGTTCTGCAGGTCTTCTTCATTCACTTCTATCCATGTTTTGTTGTTGTGTTGTGTAGAAAGAAAAATGAACTGCTTGCAAGCTACTAAGGGTTAAAAGGCGGCAAAGCTGTTCTGCTCTAACGGTGGGTTATTCATACAGGCGTCTGCCATAAGACTGACCGACGACAACTTCCTCTTGAGGAACGTGTCTGTTAGTCACAGGAACGATGACCGTTCACTTCTTTAGGGTCCATCTGACACATACACAACACAGAAACAGATGGCCCATTAGCGTAATAAAATAATGATATTCTGTTTATGTTTTTATAAATAAGGGGAAGGGGGAGGAAGAAGAAATTTTAAATAGCCAATAGAAAAAAAGTAACATTGCTCTTCTGCCATGCAACGTAGAATTCAGGTACTCATCTAACTGATTGAACTATTCCTGTCTTCCTCGGGGTGTTTTCTTCCCCACCAGACAGTCCAGTATCATCTAAACACCTAGAGACAGCCACGAGTGGATTTTGCTCAAAAGTGGGTGGGGACAATTAGACGGCACACCGAGTGTCACGTTTCTAAACCAATCCAACACCTTGTGAAGGCGGAGCTCGAAGCAGGGGGCGGAGATTCTGAACTGCAGAGATCAGAGGGGCTCTCGTTAACCTGCTCTGACACATGGCAAGCTTCTGATTACAAGTCAAGTCAAGTTGGTGAGCAGGCACTGGTACAGCGCATTGCCGCACCCACTACACGACGAAACAGCTCGGGATCCCGGTTTGCAACCCCCTAGGCAGACACGCGGTGCAGTCCCACCCTCCGGAAACGACGCTTTATCTGCCGTGGCCAGGTGTTATGCGGGTGACCCCTTGGCCTGGTCCAGTCACTCGCGTCCCCAACAATGAGGATCTTACGAGGTGGATCACCCTCGGGGAAATGCGCCACATGGCCATAGTGTGGTAACTGACGCTCCCTCACAGTGCAGGTAATGTGCCTCATTCGGGACTCTGTGAGCAACACAAATCCAAACCAACGGTACCTGAGGATTTTCCGAAGAGATACAGCATCAAAGGAGTCCAGTCTTTGTCTCAGGTCACTGGATAGTGTCCATGTCTCGCAACCATATAGCAAGACAGGAAGCACCAGGACTCTAAAGACTTGGACCCAGAGGCGTAGCTAGGCTGAAGATTTCACGCCCCCTCCTGTTTGCCAAAATGCAACGGGGAAAGGAAAGAAAATAAAAAAAAATGTATTTAAAATAATAGTATTTTATGAAAAAGTCTCCGAAAATGATAACGCCGCCTCGTGTTCTTTAAAATCATTAGTTTTTGTAGGAAAAAATTCGTTTTCCGCATGATTTTAAAGAAAGTATATAGCACATTATAAAGCAAAATCATTATATATTTGTAAAAACTGTATAAATTACTTACAATTTATTCGTACGAAAATATGATGGGGAAACGTCTAGAATTTTGCAGCCATCTACTAGAATACTTCACCACGGCCCAATCAATTGTCTATCAGGCACATAAACACAAATCACTTGGCACACAGAAATGGCGTTTGCAGCAACTTAGACAAGGTAGGGCCTCATGTCAGACGCGCGACCTGTTTAATAACGTCAAAAATGTTCCTGGGTGGGAGTCAAGCATGCTAGAGTAGTGGAGGGGATAAATTATTGTCTGTTGGGTACATAGAACTAATACGTGCTTCGAAATCAGAAAGCGACAAAAAACAAGAAAAACATATCCTCATACTGATGGAGTGATGGACGGAGTATGCAAATGTTTTTTATTTACTTTTTAGTGCATTTAAAAATGGAAAACATTTCATTCTAAAATTTCCTAACATCAATTTGGCGCCCCCTGGATGCTGCGCCCGGGGACAGATGCCCCCCCACTAGCTACGCCACTGCTTGGACCTTCGCCCTTTTGCTGAGATATCCCCTCTCCAGGTGACCTCATGATGCTCTCCCAGTCCATCTACTGACTTCATAGGAAGAGTCACCAGAGACATGAATGAGTAAACCTCTCGATGAGGTCGACCGCAAACAGGCACACTGCTGATGGCTGTGCCTGCGAGGTCATTAAAGGCCTGGATTACGATAAACCATAATAAGTCCGATTAACTATAAATGTGTGTGGTGTGTGTGGAAAATTCATCACACTTTTTAAAAATAAAAATTACCTGATGCAAGGGGAAAAACCTTTCTGTAGCATCAGATTATACATTGGCACTCAATGACATCAATGGACGAGTGGTCAATGTGAACGATACGCCGTTACGGGCGCTCTGTGTGCTCTCTGTTGTTCAGTTTTATGATGGCAGCATAGGAGTCGATGTAAGCTTGAAAGAACTGGCAGCCATTTTCATGAAAATATGAACTGCAAAAGGTGCATACAGAGAGCTGACAGAGAAGAGCCACAGGAGACGCGGATTTCAGGGCTCAAAACACCCGAATCCACAACTCGGCCTGACGACACCCGTCGATGTACAGATGAGGCCGCGCGACATCCGCCTTCTGACTGCACGTCTAACCGAATAACTAAAGAAATTGAACATGACTGCCTAATTGGAAAGGCAAACATGGCGTGACAAAGCAGCCGCATCGTTTGAACACGTCGTGTAGACCGCAACGCTTACCTAAACTCTGCGTGCTGTCGTTATGTTATGTAGTGATGCAATAGCTAAAATGACAGAAAAATATTATAGCCTGTGGTGGGTTGGCACCCTGCCCAGGATTGGTTCCTGCCTTGTGCCCTGTGTTGGCTGGGATTGGCTCCGGCAGATCCCCGTGACCCTATGTTCGGATTCAGTGGGTTGGAAAATGGATGGATGGAAATATTATAGCAGACAGACAGTTTCTCAAACGTGTGGCACCAAGGAGCTGTGGTGGTCTATGTGTGTGTGTCTCTCTCTTTCTGTCCTCACTGCTGCATTACACCCTTGTGCCACTGAGCTCCCAAATGGATTACCGCCATTTTCTCTTTTTATTTTCTCTCGCCGTGAAGTCTTTTGTTGAACTGATACCCCGATGGTGGTTTCAAGCGCATAGACTGGAGGAACTGGGGGGCTTGTGGTCTTGGCGGTGACAGGATTTCGCCTCCATCCGCTACAGATATTTTAACGGGTTGATGACTGACGTCTGGCCCCTCGAGACTACCAGACTTCTATCCTGTGTCTCGTCCCTCCTTGTAGTGCAGAATTGTAAGATCTAGCCATGGCATGACCCAGTAATTATAGGCCAGCTGTGCGGTTCAAAGGCACCTTAAACTGTTGCCCAAGCGTGCCGAGTGCTCTGCGTGTGTTTTGTGCAGACTGGCAGCTATCTGTTCCAGCCGTGTTTTGTACCCTGACCTCATTTGCCCCTTGTTGACCTGAGGTAAGGGGTGGGTCGCATTTCTTCCTTGTTCAAATCAGCCTGCCAATGCTCCGGGCTGTCTTTCATCGCTTGGTCGGGTTATCTGAGTTCCTTTACCATTGATCTGTGAGCGGTAAGTAAAAACTTCAAGCAGGCACCTAGCGAAATTACGCTGCCACCATGCCTTGAAACTATCAGACGTTCATCAAGAGCAGTTTACTAGAGGTGATCATTCGCTCCCATTTGTTTCATTTTGTTTCTTTTTTGAATAATCAGATGCATCCATATTACTGATTGTAAATATGAAATAGTATCCAGCACTGTCATTATGCTATTTATGCTAAATGAATATGTGATAATGGTAACTCTGTACTGGATGGGCAAGTTTGAGTGAGTGTAAGTGTGTGGGCATGAGTGTGCCCTGCAATGGACGGGCACCCCATCCAGGGTTGATTCCTGCTTTGTGTATTAATTGTACTAAGCCTTCACTCATTGAAGAGTGCTATACCGAAACATATCGGGTCTAGCTGTGCTCCCTATGTTATGCATGTAGTAGTAAAATGCACTGCAGTTGTCATTCCAACAGATGGTGCATTACAAACATATGTAGTACGAGAGTAAGTCAAAAAGGAAAGGCAATCTGAAAATGATGTGGTAAGTGCAACAGATAATAGCTGATGCAATACTAAATGCTATGTAGAGCAGTCTTGCTGCTTCATCACTATCACATCTTTGGTCCACTTAAGGACCCTCTACGCGGTAGCATTTTCACTTCTAATGATGAGGTTAAGGAAGCGGTGCAAACCTGGATTCAGGAGCAGCCGAGAAGTTTTTTCTCCCAAGGAATGAAGAAGTTAGTGGAACCATACAAGAAGTGCATGGACCTACAGGAAAACTATGTGGAGAAGTGATAGAACTGTTATGTTAATCTTCTGGGACCCATTAAAGCAGTGTTACTGTTTGTGATGTGCCATCTGTTGGAATGAGCAGTGAAGTGCATATGTCTCTGTTATATGTCATTTGGTGTGGGATTAGTAAAAGCAGTATTAATGGTTGTGACACACCATCTGCTGGAATGGCAAATGTAATGCATTTCATTATCCCCAATGTTTGTAATGCACCATCTGTTGGAATGAAAAGTGCAATGCATTTTATTCCTAACAATGTTTGTGGTGCACCATCTGTTGGAATGGCAAATGCAGTGCATATGTCTCTGTAACATGCCATTTGGTGTGGAATTCATAAAAGCAGTGTTAATATTTCTGATGCAGCATCAGTTGGAATGACAAATGCAGTGCATATGTCTCTGTTATATGCCATTTGGTGTATGATTAGTAAAAGTAGCATTAAGGGTTGTGACACACCATCTGCTGGAATGGCAAATGTAATGCATTTTATTACCACCAATGTTTGTCGTGCACCATCTGTTGGAATGAAACGTGCAATGTATTTTATTCCTTACAATTTTTGTAATGCACCATCAGTTAGAATGACAAATGCAGTGCATATGTCTCTGTTATATGCCATTTGGTGTAGGATTAGTAAAAGTAGCATTAAGGGTTGTGACACACCATCTGCTGAAATGACAAATGTAATGCATTTTATTACCACCAATGTTTGTAATGCACCATCTGTTGGAATGAAAAGTGCAATGCATTTTATTCTTAACAATGTTTGTGATGCACCATCAGTTGGAATGACAAATACAGTGCATATGTCTTTGTTACATGCCATTTGGTGTGGGATTCATAAAAGCAGTGTTAATATTTCTGATGCACCATCTGTTGGAATGACAAATGCAATGTATTTTATTACTACCAATGTTTGTGATGCACTATCTGTTGGAATGACAGAGACATAATATCCAGACAGACACACAGACACTTAGGTGGATTGTTCCTACTGTTGCCAGGACGCACACTGAGTGGGCTTTCCTCCAGTTATCCCCTTTTTATTTTTCTCCCACAATCCAAAATACACGCTAATTAGTTTGATTTGGAATTTCAATTTGCCAGTGGGGACGCGTTCTTGTGTATGTTATGGACTGGCATCCCATCCTGGCGCTGGCTCCTGTGCTGTGCCCAGCGCTGATGGAATTGGCAGTGGCCCCCCCCCGTGAGCCCAAAACTGAATTAAGTGTGTTGGCCGGGCTTTTTGTTTGTGTTTTTTAACATAAAACACTGAACTTTTCCTCCCCTCTAAGAGAAGAGCCTCCTGATCATTTATGTTACAGCCGCGTATCGAATGCACTTTCAGCGAGGGGTCCCGTTTCCCAAAGGTGTTACATAAAACTTTAGCAAGTGCTGACTTCACATTTCCTTCTAACGATAGCCAAACTCTTTGAAAGTCACAGCTGAATGTACAAAAAAATAAAATAAACAGAGGGAAAAAAAAACAGGAACAGGAGGGTCTTTATATGTTAGGCCCGAGTCGACCCACAGTAAAACTCGCTCGACAAGGACGCCTATTGACAGGTCGCTGCTCGAGTGGGCTTTTCCTCAAAGCCTTCGCTGCGCTCGTTTAATCCTGCAGATAAACGTTTGGGTTGTAAAATCCAGTGCGGGATTCCATGTCGTTATTTGGTTGGTTGAATCTCATGGAATATTGGATCTAAAAAGCCAGGAGGGCAGCAGCGTCTGCGATGTGCGCGCGGTGACGTCTGAACGGCTCACGATAGAAATGCCCGTCGGCCTTCAGCCAGCCGATTCCAAACATCCAAATGCAGTCAATAAGACTTCCAAAGGAGCCAGCCAAAATATCTGGGGTCAAACAAAAGGCGAAGGCGCTTTGCTTTGGCTAGAATTCCCGTTTTTGTTTTTTTGCGTTCTTCTTCAGATAACCTAATAAAGTTAGGACCCCCTGTTAGCGAGCTGCCTCCCACATACTTTGTCACTGAGAAATCAGCAGCGCTGTTTGCCATCCTCATGCTTGAACCACAGAAGTCGCTCCCGTGCTCAAGTGGGTATGAAAGTGGTGCCAGGTAAATAGTGGGGGGTCCATGATGGAGACAAAGAAGACACACAGGTGTCCTGCGGAATAATGGCAAGGTATTAAGGAGAGCGAAAAAAGTTCTTTACTGAAGCTGTTGGGAAAACCGTCTGCACAAAGATCAGGGGACCTCAAACTGAGTGAAAAATAAGGGGGGAGTTGGGGGTCCCAGGGGTTTTAAAAATTTCTTTATCAACCCGTTGAATCGTCAGAATTATAAAAAGAAAAAGAAAAATCACTGGGGTTGTGGGAACATATTGGGACAACCTGCCCGCTGCAAGGGCGACGGAGAAAAGGCAACGTTGGTGGAGCCTGGCGTCCCCTGTTGCTAATATGGTGTCTCATTCTCTACCCCCTCTCACTTTTCACCTTAGCAAACATCTGGATGTGGTTGACCCCAGAGCCGATACGTTCTGGGCGGACAATCCAGCATCTTGTACCGCTGCTTTGCAGGCTTTTTGAGCCACAGCCGCTCATCTTGCATCCTCTAGCACGATTCACTGGTTCTGCAGGTCTTCTTCATTCAGTTCTGTCCATGTTTTGCTGAAACATGAACTGCTAGCAAGCTACTAAGGGTTAAAAGCCGACCAAAGCTGTTCTGCTCTAACGGCGGGTTATTCATACAGGCGTCTGCCATAAGACTGACCGAGGACAACTTCCTCTTGAGGAACGCGTCCGTTAGGCACAGGAACGATGACCTTTCACTTCTTTAGGGTCCATCTGACACAACACAGAAACGGATGGCCCATTAGCGTAATAAAATAAAATATTTTGTTTTTTGTTTTACAAAGAAGGGGAAGGGGGAGGAAGAAGAAATCATAAAAAGCCAATAGAAAAAAAGTAACATTGCTCTTCTGCCATGCAACGTAGAATTCAGGTACTCATCTAACTGATTGAACTATTCTTGTCTTCCTCGGGGTGTTTTCTTCCCCACCAGACAGTCCAGTATCATCTAAACACCTAGAGACAGCCACGAGTGGATTTTGCTCAAAAGTGGGTGGGGACAATTAGACGGCACACCGAGTGTCACATTTCTAAACCAATCCAACGCCTTGTGAAGGCGGAGCTCGAAGCAGGGGGCGGAGATTCTGAACTGCAGAGATCAGAGGGGCTCTCGTTAACCTGCTCTGACACATGGCAAGCTTCTGATTACAAGTCAAGTCAAGTTGGTGAGCAGGCACCCATTACACGACAAAACAGCTCGGGATCCCGGTTTGCAACCCCCCAGGCAGACACGCGGTCCAGTCCCACCCTCCGGAAATGACCCTCTATCTGCCGTGGCCAGGTGTTATGTTAGACACAGGAACATGACCTTTCCTTTCTTTAGGGTCCATCTGATGCGTACACGACACAGAAACGGATGGCCCATTTACGTCATAAAATGAAGTGCTTAGGTAAATGATATTATGCTTTTTGATAAACAAGGGGAAGGGGGAGAAAATATAAAAAAAGCCGACCGAAAAAGGGAACTTTTCTCTTCTGCTTTACAACGCATAAATCCACGTACTCATCTGTGACTGAAGAAAAAGCTGATTGATTGAACTATTCCTGTCTTCCTCGGAGGTTGCTTTCCATCACGTCATGTTAATCCATGCCAGGACTGAGACTCCATGACAGCCTGGCACCAGTAAATGTATAGTAGTACATGTAAGACATGAAAATGTGAGCTTGCCTTATGAGGAAGATCTAGGAGTCGTGCTGGACAATTAGACGGCAATGTGTGGAGTACAAGTCACAGGAGTTTATCTTTAAGTAAATATAAAGTGTGACATGTAGGAGCTAAAAATATAAAGTTTGAATACACAATGGGAGGTCTGAAAATTTGAAAGTCCACCTTATGAGAAGGACTTAGGAGTCGTAGTGGACTCTAAGCTATCAACTGCCAGCCAGTGTTCAGAAGCCATTAAGAAGGCTAACAGAATGTCAGGTTATATAGCGCCTTGATGTGTGCAGTACAAGTCACAGGAGGTTCTGCTGAAGCTTTATAACAAACTGGTGAGGCCTCATCTGGAGTACGAGGTGCAGTTATGGTCTCCATTGAGAAGGACCTCAGAGTCATAGTGGACTGGTCACTGTCAGCGTCTAAGCAGAGGACAGAAGTGATCAAAAATGCTTATAGGATGTTAGGTTATATAGCGCCATGAAGTGTGGAGTACAAGTCAAGAGAGTTTATATTTAAGTAAATATAAAGTATGACATATAGGAGCTAAACGTGAAGCTTGAAAACACAATGGGAGGTCTGAAATTTCAAACGTACACCTTATGAGAAGGATTCAGGAGTCGTAGAGGACTCGACACTATCAACTGCCAGGCAGTGTTCAAAAGCCATTAAGAAGGCTAACAGAATCTCAGGTTATATAGCGCCTTGATGTGTGGAGTGCAAGTCCCAGGAGGTTCTGCTGAAGCTTTATAACACACTGGTGAGGTCTCATCTGGAGTGCTGGGTGAAGTTTGGACTTCTGTATTACGAAAAGGACATAACAGCACAAGAGAAAGTCCAGAGAAGAGCGACTCGGCTGAGTCCAGGGCTACAGGGGATGAGTTCTGAGGAAAGATTAAAAGAGCTGAGCCTTTAAAGAGATGAAGAGGTGACCTGACTGAAGTGTTTCAAATTATGAAGGGAATTAGTCCAGTAGGTTTAGACGGTGGCGTTTAAACAACTTTATCAAGAACACGGGGACAGAGTTGGAAACTTGTGAAGGTTAAATGTTTTTCTTTGCACAGAAGATTTAAGTAATCAAGCTGTGCAGTCGAAATTAGGACTTTAGGGACTTTCAACACGTGACTTAATGTTACTTTGGAGGAATTACGTGGACAGGACTGGCGAGCTTTGTTAAGCAGAATGGCCTGTTCTCATCCAGATTGTCCTAATGTGTCCAGAGAAACTCGTACAAACATGGGGAGCATCAAGCAGATCCCAGACAGGAGCTCACTGTCCAGCCAGCTTCTTCACATTATGCACAGGATTCTTTTACGGCTGACTTCTTCACTTTGCTCAGCCTCTTTTGTATTTGCAAGACATGGTTATTTGTTTATTTATTTATTTTTTTATGAACGTCATATATAACAAAACAAAACAAAAAAGAAATGTCCCTTTAAATTGTTTTGAGTCCAAAAGTTTACTTTAAGCCCGAGCAGAACATCAGTTGTGAATTTGTTGTCCTTTTCTTTCCTGCAGGCCAGACACTAAACGCTGTCTGATAGCATACAAGATGGTGCAATTATCCTTAAAACGTGGAGCTATTTGTAGCATAAAATGGGTTGATTTTGCTTCTTTTTCATCTTCCTCACATTCAGGACCTCAATTTAGTGCATTTTTATTTCCTTGCTCAAAAAACATAATGTTATGGTAGTCGTTTTTGTACATTTTAATTTCCGCTTAAAGACATTTTGGCTCATGGAGGGTATATAATTAGAGTTAGCAGGGTGAAGTGCATTTTGAATTTTTCTACAGTGATTATAAAAGAGAACTAAATTTATTTATTTTGTTCCTTCATTCCGAATACTTCGGTCAAGATTCAGAATTCGGAAAGAAGCTTTTTAAAACACTTTCAGTCGTGATAGAGAGACATTTTAAAACAAGATTTTTTAAGTTGTGCCCACTCAACACCTGCCCGATTATAGTTCATTCTAAACATGCTGGGTCAGGGTAGGGTGGGCAATGGAAGTGACATCAGAGGGCAATTTCCCCTTGGGAACAAATAAAGTTCTATCTATCTATCTATCTATCTATCTATCTATCTATCTATCTATCTATCTATCTATCTATCTATCTATCTATCTATCTATCTATCTATCTATCTATTTATTCCTTCCTACTTCACTATTCTATCTATCTATCTATCTATCTATCTATCTATCTATCTATCTATCTATCTATCTATCTATCTATTATATAGTGCCTTTCATATCTATCTATCTATCTATCTATCTATCTATCTATCTATCTATCTATCTATTATATAGTGCCTTTCACATCTATCTATCTATCTATCTATCTATCTATCTATCTATCTATCTATCTATTGTGGACGCGGCCCGAACACAGACAGGCGGACATGTTGTTTCTCAACCACCACACGTTTATTTACAGTATTTACAATTGTTTGAAATGGTCACTAAGACCCCAAATTAGTGCACAAACCCCAAACACACACAGTCCTGGCCACAATATGCCTCTTCTTCGGACCGCCTCCACTCTCTTCTGCCTTGTCCTCCTTCCACCCGACTCTAGCACTGAATGAATGGAGACGGCCCCTTTTAAACAGTCCCCGGATGAGCCCCAGGTGTTTCCGGCATTCCTCCTCTGGCCACGCCTCAGCATGGCGGAAGTGCCGGCTGTCCTCCCGGCAGCTCTCTGGGTGCCGTCCTAAATCTTCTCCCCAGCAGAAGTGCTGGGGTAACAGGTCCCCAAGGCATTGGGGCGCCTCCTGGCGGCGACCACGGGCCCCTACAGGGTGGAGCTTACATGCCCTGTACCCCCAGAGCAACCAGGAAGGTGGCCCCCACGTGATCCAGGGTGGGCTCTGACCCTCTTCCGGTCCCTCAAGGCGTCCCGGCCGGGTCGTTGCCCCTGGCATCCCTGACACTATCTATCTTAGTCTCTTCTCTAGTTATTTTTCTATCTGGTTATTTATTATAGATTACCTTTCTATCTATCTATCTATCTATCTATCTATCTATCTATCTATCTATCTATCTATCTATCTATCTATCTATCTATCTATCTATCTATCTATCTGTCTATCTAAAGAAGGACTGGTGCTCTGCCTCAAAAGAAAAATGAACGTTGGCAGCACAGAGCTCAGTTCTCCTCAGAAGTCGTTCCAGAAGTGAGTGCCAGCCTTCAGGGGATGCCAGGTTTATATACAGTTGAGGCCTGAAGGGGCGTGGCTTTAGCAATGTGGGAGGTGACCTCTTCAGTGTCCCAGTGGCTTCTCCTGCTCCATTCTAAGGGATCAGAAGGATCCAAAGTTAGCGGGGATGTTGCACTCAATTCTTTCCCTTTATTAGTCTGACACAAACCTATAAATCGCTCCCCATGCTCACCTGTCTGACAATACCCATTGCCAATGCACAGTTAAAATATTACAAAGAAATGAATCCTTACACTGTACGTGTTGCTCGTGTCATGTTAAAATATTACAATACAGTCCTACATCAATTTTTTCTTTCGTTTCTTCTTCACAAAGAGTGTCAGGCGAGGATTTACATGCAGGGCTGTGGAGTTTGAAGGAGCAGCATTACCGATCGTGTCGTTATTATAAATATATTTCATTCATAAGGAGGAAATCCAAAGACATTTTTCTTTTCACCTGTACGGCTGTACGTTTAGATATCCCCTCATAATGTCTTTTTCTGCCTCTAGGCAGTGCTTGATGGGGTTCTTCAGCACTATAAAATTACTGTTTTATAACCACCAACGGTTCAGAATGAATTTGTTTTGCTGCAAGCAACGTCAATTTTATAAACCTCTCAACTTCAGATCAGCTTTTGAGAAACCCTTAATCCTGAAAGTGTATCTTGCCTTTCCTGTTGTCATTTTCAGTGGGAGGAAAAAAGAAGAAAGAAAGTAAGACAGATAAATGATTCAGTTGTGTACGCTTAAACAGACTTTATGTTTGTGACATTTTCTAAGCAAATAGATGATTCATCCCATTTTCTTGGATCTAAATTAGTTTGTTAATAAAGTTGAATCTGTTAAAAGTAAAAAAAAAGAAGTGCCACTGATTTGCATTTATGTTGGTTATTTTGTGTCGTCAAGTTAAAATTGTGAAACTAAAATAAAGTCATAGCTTTTACCTGCTTGGTAACACAGGGTCCAGAATGACAACTGTGAAGAGTTACAGTCACAAACAACAGGACATGTAGACATCGCAAAAAGGTCCCCACAGTAACTTGTTTCAGTTGCCTCTTTCACAATTTTCATCTTTGTCTTTTTGTGTGTCGTCAGTCTAAATGCTTGGATGTCTGAATCTGCACACCGACAGCTCAAGTGTGCGATGACGTGACGTGTCACTTGACCCACCACACGCGTCACAGCCAAAAGCAGCGCGGCTCTGGCCATAAAGCACAAAAATGGCACAAAAGAGCTGTGACCACACTAAAACAGAAAAGAAAATGGCATCATCTGAATAAAAATAAAAATAACAAACGATCAAAAGAGCAGAAGGGAATCAAACTGACTATTCAGACATTCAAATCCAGTACCATCACATAGAGAAACTCAGCAAGACACTATGAACAGTGATTAAAGGCATGGGTGGAATTATTGATGACCAGTCAATAATAGATAGATATATAATAGATAAGACAGATAGAAAGGGCACTATATATATATATAGATAGATAGATAGATAGATAGATATGAAAGGCACTATATAGATAGATAGATAGATAGATAGATAGATAGATAGATAGATAGATAGATAGATAGATAGATGTGAAAGGCACTATATGATAGATAGATAGATATTAGATTGGTGATAGCTTGGTAGGTAAGGCACCATATAATAGGACACCACATCATTGTTAGACAGATATGGCTATAAATGTTAGATCGGGAAGGCACTATATAATAAACAGATGTAGATAGATGGGATGCTATTTAATAGATAAAACACTATATAATACACAGACAGTTACGAAAGGCGCTATATAATAAATTGATACTATTAAAAGAAATGGCAGTGTTAGGATTGAAAGCTGAAGCTGTAATCCTCGTAACCCAAACTCAGATCCAGTTATGGTGGTGTACTTTGACCAGCAGCTGTCATTTGACATTTTAATGGCCAAGTGCTTCCCCCTTTCTCTCCCAACAGAGTCTGGCTACAGACCTCAAGTGGCAGACCCCTATGTGGCTACACCGGTCGGCCTAATGGGTGACTTTCCTGGTTTCACACTTGACGTCCATGTAGTGGGAGCCTTCCATCTTTGTCCTCTTGTTGTGTGACCACCGAGTTCTTTGGAGGCCAGCAGGATGTCGTACATTCGGCAAGGGCTTCCCTGTTCTGTGTGTTTCTTCCTGGTTGTGAACTCCTTCGTGTAACCAGCTGGTGTAGAAAGGAAATGTAAAATGAGTGCCGTCCTTTCTTGTTCATTGTGGTGATGCAGTGCTTTCAAGCTGTGTACAGAGAAATTAAAATTAGGCCTTTTGTGGGGCGTATTGTCGGGCGCTGCCAGAAGAATGAAGAGATTTGGCATTGAAACACGAAGAGTTTTAGTCAGGTCTCTTCTAGCCTTTTGGACAGGCGGCCAGACTGTCTGATCTTGGCTTCACACTGTAGACATTTCCATATGTTGGAAGAAGGTGCCAACGCAAATGTCCCTTGATGTGTACTGCTTTCCATTGAAAGCTACACGTTTCCCTGCTGTTTTTGAAAAGGCGGCGGAGGGGAAGTGACAAAGCCGATCCCTTAACCACTTGGCTTAAAGATGATTGGGTTTGATAGCATGAAAGCGGACGCATTGTACTGATTCATAGTTACCATTTGGCTGAGCTGCGTACTTTTTTTTTTGGTTTTCTTTCTAATCAGCTTCAGCTTAGAAAACGCAGACCGCACCTGAGACAAGGGGTGAGGGAAAAAAAGGAAGAAAAAAGAACATTGTCGTACACTTCGGCACCGCTCCTCAGTCCTCAGTGCCACATGAGCGGACACAAGGATGCCACGTCACAGCTCTTACGTTCAAGTTAGTATTTCTTGATGTCAAGAGAGGCCGATGGTCATTTTGATTAAATAAGCACCACCTCAGAAAAGAACCTTAATAATAATAATTAGCCATGATGATGATGATGGTCTTTGTTATCAATAGAACTTGTGACAAGAATTCAGCCCAACAAGCTCATCCATCCTATTTACGAAGAGGCCCCTAAAGTATTCCTTTGCCTTTTATTCCTCCACGTTCTTAGTGGAGACTTTATTTTATAATGAGGCACTTGTCGTTATGGAGGTGGCAACTAACTGCCCGCCTCTTTACAGGGTAATTAATAAGTAAATACATGTCATGTATATATTAAGTTTAAATGTATATAAAAATATCATTACTTTTATATCAGTATGTCAACAAACATAACATTTTCAAACTCACTTGATCCTAGTCCATCCCAGGGGCTCTGGAAAAATGACAGGAGCCCACCCTGGCTAGGGCATCAGTTTTGTGCCAGTGTGATGGCCCGGGTTGGCTGCAGCTGCCATACTCCCTTGAACCCGTGACTATGGGTAGTTATGTGCCAGGACAATGAGGACACACAACCAGCAAGAGTAAGGAGCAATAGACAATAGTGCTTCTGTTCATCCAATAAATAAATTAATAAGTAATCCAATAAATATGGCGCTCATCGTGAGTGATCAAAATTATCAATAAATTAGGAGTTTGTTTAAAAATCTGGTCCATAAAAAAAAAAAAAAAAGAAATCTCTCTATTATAAAAAAAAATCTTGGAAGGAGACGAGACGTAATTTTCTCGGAGAGACACTCATAAGTCCCGTGAGAAGAGTACACGCTCGGGGCCGGAAATAAAAGACAAAGAGTAGATGACAAAGTAGAACGTCGTAAAGAATTTAAAAACGTTGGCGCGATACACAAGCAGAGCAGGTTTGAGATCTCAAAAAAAGGATAGGAAAGATCACATTGGCGCAAACAAATGGATATTATTACTCGATGAAATAACGGAACAGTGAAAAGAGATCGAATATATTGTTCGGATTGAAATTTTAGGTCGGAGACTTGTAGATCGTCTAATTCATGTCGCCATCAGGGAATAGAACAGTAGTGTGTTTCTTCCCAATGAAGAGGCGTATCTGCGAGAATTTAAAGATTCATTGTTTGCTGAAAGTGAAATCCCGCGAGAGAACATTTCAAGCCCCGCAAGACAAGACTTTATGCACAGGAATTTGGAAACATCCTGCTCACATCTAAAACATTTACAACCACGCACGCAGTTCAATCATCTCTCATTTGTGTGAATGCTATTGTCAGACACAGTTCATGTAGAGATAGAGAAAGAAACGAAATTCATTCACGGGAAGTCATATGTTGCGTTGTCACGATGCGATTCCAAACATGGAATAAAAATTAAATGCGATATTGACGAAAAGGTAAAAGCGAAAAGAGATCGAATATATTGTTCAGATTTTAACTTTAAGTCGGAGACTTGTAGATCGTCTAATTTGTGTTGCCAGCGAGAATTAAAAGATTCCAAAAACGTTGGCGAGGTATGAAGTCCCGTGAGACGGAGACTTTTAACATGAGATTCTTTCAAGTCGTGTTCAACTTACAACTATTTTCAAACAAGACCACAGTCATCTAACCTCTCAGTCGTGTGAATGCTTTTGGCAGACTCACTTCCTGCGCTCTCATCTCTTATAAATTTTACCAGGACAATAATTTTATACATTCAAGATGACACATCAATGACAAAGCAATGAAGAAAGAGCATGGACAAACATTCAAAATAGTTTTTTTTTATATTAGAGAGAAGGAAATAATATTCACTCACAGGCAGTTACAGTGGTGTGAAAAACTATTTGCCCCCTTCCTGATTTCTTATTCTTTTGCATGTTTGTCACACAAAATGTTTCTGATCATCAAACACATTTAACCATTAGTCAAATATAACACAAGTAAACACAAAATGCAGTTTTAAATGATGGTTTTTATTATTTAGGGAGAAAAAAATCCAAACCTACATGGCCCTGTGTGAAAAAGTAATTGCCCCCTGAACCTAATAACTGGTTGGGCCACCCTTAGCAGCAATAACTGCAATCAAGCGTTTGATAACTTGCAATGAGTCTTTTACGGGCTCTGGAGGAATTTTGGCCCCTCATCTTTGCAGAATTTTTGTAATTCAGCTTTATTTGAGGGTTTTCTAGCATGAATCGCCTTTTTAAGGTCATGCCATAGCATCTCAATTGGATTCAGGTCAGGACTTTGACTAGGCCACTCCAAAGTCTTCATTTTGTTTTTCTTCAGCCATTCAGAGGTGGATTTGCTGGTGTGTTTTGTGTCATTGTCCTGTTGCAGCACCAAGATCGCTTCAGCTTAAGTTTGAACAGATGGCGGACATTCTCCTTCAGGATTTTTTGGTAGACAGTAGAATTCATGGTTCCATCTATCACAGCAAGCCTTCCAGGTCCTGAAGCAGCAAAACAACCCCAGACCATCACACTACCACCACCATATATTACTGCTGGTATGATCTTCTTTTCTGAAATGCTGTGTTCCTTTACGCCAGATGTAGCGGGACATTTGCCTTCCAAAAGTTCAACTTTTGTCTCATCAGTCCACAAGGTATTTTCCCAAAAGTCTTGGCAATCATTGAGATGTTTCTTAGCAAAATTGAGACGAGCCCTAATGTTCTTTTTGCTTAACAGTGGTTTGCGTCTTGGAAATCTGCCATGCAGGCCGTTTTTGCCCAGTCTCTTTCTTATGGTGGAGTCGTGAACACTGACCTTAATTGAGGCAAGTGAGGCCTGCCATTCTTTAGACGTTGTCCTGGGGTCTTTTGTGACCTCTCGGATGAGTCGTCTCTGCAATTTTGGTCGGCCGGCCACTCCTGGGAAGGTTCACCACTGTTCCATGTTTTTGCCATTTGTGGATAATGGCTGTCACTGTGGTTCGCTGGAGTCCCAAAGCTTTAGAAATGGCTTTATAACCTTTACCAGACTGATAGATCTCAATTACTTCTGTTCTCATTTGTTCCTGAATTTCTTTGGATCTTGGCATGATGTCTAGCTTTTGAGGTGCTTTTGGTCTACTTCTCTGTGTCAGGCAGCTCCTATTGAAGTGATTTCTTGATTGAAACACGTGTGGCAGTAATCAGGCCTGGGGGTGGCTACGGAAATTGAACTCAGGTGTGATACACCACAGTTAGGTGATTTTTAACAAGGGGCAATTACTTTTTCACACAGGGCCATGTAGGTTTGGATTTTTTTTCTCCCTAAATAATAAAAACCATCATTTAAAAACTGCATTTTGTGTTTACTGGTGTTATATTTGACTAATGGTTAAATGTGTTTGATGATCAGAAACATTTTGTGTGACAAACATGCAAAAGAATAAGAAATCAGGAAGGGGGCAAATAGTTTTTCACACCACTGTATATGTTGCGCTGTCACGATGTAAATCCAAACACGGAATCAAAATTCAATGTGATCTTGAAGAAAAGTTCATTCCAAATATCGTTTTTACTAAAGTTTTAAAGTAAAAGTGAAAATAATGCATACGTAACAAATCCCATGTAAATAACAATCTCTTAAAATTGTATATCCAGTTAAGCGATGCGAGCAGAGGGCGGAGCCCCCTAGTCTTTTACATAAATAAACAAAACTCCCAAAGGTCAGCGACCTTTTCTTTCTGTGAGCCTCCAAGGCCCTGTCCCATCTGTGGCCAGTGGACATTCGCCTCCGTCAGTGCTCTAGGGATGGAAATATTTTTGGGCTCCTGGCCACCTTCCCTCGTGGCCATGGATGCCGATCCTGTGGCCCCTCACATTTGCCCCCATTTCACGCTCTTAGCGATCATTGCCCAATAAACTCTTGGCCACCAGCGCATGCCTCCTTCGATGACAAAAAGTCATGTAATGTGACATTGGCTTAAGTGACACTGCAAGATAAATGCAGGGCAAAACACAGGGTGTCGATCGCAGGTTAAGCAGTGCATAACGTATTCTGATAGTATGACTCCGTAAAATAATGTGACATGAATCTACAGATGACTTACAGGGTCAGATAATTGGCACCATGGAAGAAGTTTGAAGTTTGTAAGTGCAGTCCATTGATGGCTAAGTGTGTCGGTACTGCCATTCAGCGCTTGTTTAGCAGGCTTATTGCTTGTGGGTAATAAATACTCTCTCTGAATTTTATTGTGCAAGTATGGATGCTCCAAGTCTTTTTCCGGAATGTGAAAAGTCCACTGTAGGATGGCGGCGGACTCCTTCATGGTCCGATTTAGGAGCCCACCCTGGACTGGGTTTTGGTTCAACAGAAACTACTGTACAGTAAACACTCATGATCCGCGGATTCAGCTCCTGTGGATGTGCTTATCCACAATTATA
Organism: Polypterus senegalus; assembly: GCF_016835505.1. Classification (NCBI taxonomy): domain Eukaryota; kingdom Metazoa; phylum Chordata; class Cladistia; order Polypteriformes; family Polypteridae; genus Polypterus; species Polypterus senegalus. The sequence goes on from NC_053160.1 coordinate 183,163,264, forward strand.
AAATTGTAACCCGTTTCGTGGAACTTGTGGTCTAATCGTGCCTATTTGTGGAGAAGACCTTAAGATGGACATCAGGGGGTTGTTTTCATAGCTGTGCTTAGCAGAAAAATACATTCGTAGAGGCCTATCGTGTGAGATTGAGTGATAACAGGCCTGTGATACCATTCGATGTCCGGGTCTGTATACACACGACACTGAATGAATCAACAGGATGTGGCACAGAGGGGTGTGAATAAGCTACTGAGCTCCATTTATGATGGGGACCGATGTTTGCGATTGTTCCCTATGAATTAGGAAGTGCGGGTCATAAGTTCATACCGCTTTTTGTAGACACCGTCCGTCTCTAACACCAATTGGATGGTTTAGTGAGGTCCATGGATCGGTCCTACTGTGGTCACTTACGTTCTCTGACTATGGAGGACTTAAACGTTGTAACAAGGTTTCTGTGGATGACTCTGTGGGATGATCACGACCAAGCCTGGAGGGGCGAGAACAGAGGGCTAGCGAGTCTGTCTGACCCTGTCCCACACTGGTCATCACTCCAAGTGAGCATCCCAGGAACCTAACTCCATTTGCTCCATAGAATCAATGCTTCAGGATCCGAATGCTCTGGAATATTTTAATAATGTAACCCCCCCACACCCCAGAGAAGGAGAAGTGACGGTATATGTCATTTGCATGAACCTTTACAACTGCACAGTATCTGAATAGCGAATCTGATTAACTGAGTAACTGATTTCAATCCAGTTGAGCAGGCCTTCCCATATACTGAAGAGAAAACTTAAGGGGACAAGCCCCCCCACAACAAGCACAAGCTATAGATGGCTGCATTAGAGGCTTGGCAGAGCATCACCAGAGAAGATCCTCATCACCTGGTGACATCTGTAAATGGCAGATTTCAAGCAGTCATTTCCTATGCGACAAAGAACTAAATACGACAACGGCTTTTAATAGACCTGCCATTGCTGCGTCCCAAACATTATGGTGCCCTGAAATGGGGGAATCGTGGAGAGAAAGTGTTATGTGACCAAAATATATGCAAATCATCTTAAATGAAAGTCTACAATGTGCACTTTAATCACAATGTCTGAATTGTTTGATTTGTAATTTGAAATTGTGAAGCAGAAGAGTAAATTGAGACAAAAATGGGTCTTTGTCCCAAACATTATGGAGGACATGTGATGACTGGGGGGTCCCCCATGATGGTACGAGCTAGCTAGATGTAATGTGTGTGTTACATTTAACAATCAAAGACTGGGTGCCCCTTGGTGTTCTGATTGCATACATAAACACAAAGTGCTTAAAAACTAATAGTTACCTCCAGGACACAAAATGAAAGAAATGTTGTTACTGTACAACTCTTTCAGGGCGGATGTCGACTTTTGTCAAAATTCATGGGTAAAGTACGCCAATCAGCTGTAAACGGTCAAAAAACATGCCGCTACGTTTTAGTTTGACTCTCTTTGCTAGAAGGAAAGTTAGCTTTGTTGCATTGACCTCGATTTCCTATGCGTGCACACGAGTAGTGAAGTGTAAACAACCTCTAAAAATGGCATCGACATCTGGTGAGAGACCAAGGCAAATGTGCAACGGAAGATTCTCCGTAAGATGACGTTTTGCATATTAGCGCTGAATCACACTCTGACTTGTCCGTCTCCGAATTTTGATGCAAGTGACCTGGGGCCTCATGTATAAACGTCATGTGTAAGAACATTTCCATGTTGAAATTGCGATGTATAAAACCTAAACTTGGCGTAAAGCCACGCACATTCCCTGTCGTACGCAAGTTCTCCGCTCGATTTTTCAGACTGGTGGCACCCAGCGTCAAAGCAGTGCTACTATTCTTGTGTGGATTCCCTTTCTTTTTCAGATCCACATCCCTGACACAGCTTTATAAATACACTGAAATTAACTGCATATTGTTTATTAGTGTAATATATTTGATTGCAGTTAACCTGTAACAATATAATGGTCCACAGAATGGTCAAACTATTCTAAATACAATAGCTGCTTTAGGGTTGTTACTCTCACTGCACCATCTTCTTCTCCTTTCAGCTGCTCCTGTTAGGGGATGCCACAGCGGATCATCTTTTTCCATATCACTCTCACTGCACCACTCGCAGTATTAATATCACTGTATCTGAGTGTGAATCACAGCTCTACAGCAGCTGATCGGAAAGAGAATTATCGGTATACAGCATCAAGCATACGGTGCCTTAGCCATGCGCACAGTCTATTTGAACTGCTCTCATACGGCAAACACTTCTGAGACTTTCCCTGTACGGACCTTGTGGTTCAGAAACAGTTTCATCCCAAGAAGTCTAAATGCACTCAATTAGTCCATCAATTGCTCCTTGTAGAACTGTCTGTACTTATAAGTACAATTACCTCACTGTAAACTTGCGATACAGTTATAATATTGCACAACCTGAGCCACTTTTATAAAGCGCGTATTTACATATGATGACGATATCATTTTTAAGATGGAATGCAGCAAAATATGTTTATTATATTATACAGATAAAACTTTAACTTCATTTAAATAATCTGTATTGTTAATAATTAAACATGTGAGGACACGGTGCCGCAGTGCTAGCGAGCTGCTGGCGCTCCGTTCATGGATTGTTCCTGCCTCATGCTGTGTTCTTGCAGGTGCTGACGCAACACTGGAAGGATAGATGGATAGAATAATTAAACACGTACTATGAAGATATTTCAATGTTCCTTAAAAGTTTTGAAGAATCTGCGTTCTAAGCTTACAGATGGCTTAACGTCTATTACAGAGCTGATTGCGTGGCGATTGGGTATTTGGGGAAAGAAAAGGAAGGACAGGAATTGGAGGTTGGTACGTTTGAGAGAGACAGTACTGCTACAATAAAGTATTTCATCGACGGTCGCGCACGGCGCAGTAAGCATCTTGCGTGAGACGGGAACAATCACTGCGCCACCGTGTTCTCATGTTTAATAACGTGCTTTAACTCCTATCATCATGAAAATGATATCACGTATACATCTCAGCATTTTAATTATTCAGAGAGCTGTAATATTACGAATGTAATGGATCCTGTGTCCTGTCGGAGGAAGAGAAAGCCCAGAAGCATGTAGTGATTAACACATATAGCAGATCAAATTCAAAACGAAGCATTTAACGTGCTACTTTAGTTACGATGGGATTTGAGAAAATAGTAAATTAAAAGATTTTAAGATGAAGTTTATGATGATCTACTTTAATGACAAAATAAACTACGTGATTAAAGTGGAAATCTCAAGACATTTCGTGCTTTTTTCCCCACTGTGTGCCTATTTTTTTTTTCTCTATCCTAATAAGCTTTCATATGACACTCAGAAGGTGGGCTACGACTCGCCTTTTCATGGCGACTGGTTTCTCCGACACGCTCGATCAACTTCCTTTTCTTGTTTATACCACTGTTTGAACCAACAAATAGTACATTTTTCTTTGCCTCCACTTGGTATTTGCTGAAATTCTATTTTCCCTCGTGCTTTTGCCATTGCCTTTTCATAGAACACGAGCTTAAGGGCTATTTATATTGATTTGCATATTCAAAGAGGCACAATTCTGGGAGGAGTTGGGGTGGGGCAGCAGGCACGTGCACATGTGTTACTTTTCACACTGATCGGGATTTACGTAGCAGAAGAACGTGGAAGTTGGCCAACACACAGATTTATGCATCTGGATTTTTCTGTGCGTACGCACATTCCCGCTTTTGTGCTTACGCCATGTTATAGTGTCAGTTTTACGCACGCCGTTATGCATGAGGCCCCTGGAGATGGAAATCGAAAAAGAAAGTGAGTTGCTGGCTTCAGCTGATCGGTCCCTGGTTGATCGTAGTGCTGAACTCATTCGTATAGCTGCTGCGCCTGTGCCACTTATGATGACAAGCGGTACAAACCAGACCATGTGGCGCTGCCACTGCCACCACTGCCCACTGTGCATTCCTGGTAGCCGTCGAGCCAACCCCACACAGCTGCCAGAGACGGTGAACAGACACCAACAGCAGCCACAACATGCAGCAACAGACGTTTTATGTTGATTCATGTGTGAAGCTGTTGCTTTGTGAGCTTTTCAGAGTTGTTTGGAAAAAATATTCAAAAATAAAAATAAAATAATTCTGTACCAATCATCAGTTATTGCAAACCCCCATAAGGAATACAATTTGAATGGAGGCTGTTTAATCCAATTCTGGGTGTTGGTGGACTGGAACCAGGAAAGAGGCACAGGGTAAGAGCCCACCTTGAACAAGGTGTCCGCTGAGGGCACCCAGTGAAATAAAATTCTTAACTCCAGTCAAACCAACGGAGCCCACAATGAATGAACCCAGGAGGCACATTGAACGTATTTGTGAATTAACGGCTCTGCTGTATCATTTTGCAGTAATCGGTTTTCTCGGCCCTGATACCTCTGGCACCTTTGTTCTCTTTGCTAGCACAATGGCATTTTGCCGAATTGGTGGATTTTGAAAGGATTAGAAACCGAGGTGTAGACACAAGACTCCAACGAGTACAGGAAGCGTCTGAGTGAAAACAGAGACAGACTAATAGGTCTATTGAACTGCAGGCATCGGTAATCTCACAAGGAATAAATTTCATTACACGTCCCCTTAGGATTTTACAAGAGGCCAAGAGCAGCAAGGTGAACGAAACTGATACTGCGGGTGCCCTTGAGTCCAACCCCGAGACTTCCAGGCAGGTTGGGCTTGCGCCGTGAGGCCTCCTTTCCTTGACGTGGATGTGAAATATGTGCTAATTATTCTCCCTGAGGGGTGGAAAACAAGCACTCTGCGCTTTTCATTTTCTGCCGGTCATGTTCCCGACTTTGTCACTTTAGTAAATGGGCAGAATTGTCAGCCTTCATTTCCGGATTCCTTTGAATTTGACCCGAAGCACTCGTGTGAAAATGTTTTTAGCTTTTCCCAAGAGGTGCCGGACATTAAAATCGAGATACTTGTGTCGCCATAGACACGTCGTCCATATTGATGGATATCATCATGCATATTGATGCATTTAAAAAGTGGAAGTGAACCTTGCAGCCAAATCCATTTTTAAGCAAAAAAAAAAAATGGGCAGAAAACACTCTGTACAGTGCCCTCCATAATGTTTGGGACAAAACCCATTTTTCCTTGATATCCCCCGCTGCTCCATAGTTTAAAATTGCAAATCAAACAAGTCAGACATTGTGATTAACTCTTTCAGTGTTAGGGTTAGGATTAGGGTTAGGGTTAGGGTTTTAGTTAGACTCCCGTTGCCAGAAGGAAAGTTAGCTTCATTGGTTTGACCGAGATGTCCTGTGCTTGTGTGAGTAGTAAGGCACAAACAACAGCAAAAATGGCACTGACATCTGGCGAGAGATCAAAGTGATTGCATAAAGCAAACTACCGCGTGGATGACGTTTTGCGTATTATCTCTGAACTGGACTATGACTTGTTGGACTCCGATTTTGATACAAGTGATCGAAAATGAATATGAGGTTCCAGCTTCAGTTGACTGGTCCCCAGCTAATCACGATGCTGAACGGGTTCATGTAGCTGATGCCCCTACGGCAGGCATGCGCAACCTTTCCGCTATTGACGGCCGCACTACAGACTTTTTACTTTAATAACGGCCGCCAGTAAGTCCAAGTAAACTTAATAATGTTTTATGTAAAAATTTACAGATTACACATTAAAACAGAGTATGATATATCTGACAATATTCAATTTACTGGTCTACATATGTAAAAAAATGTCTACGAAACGTCATATAGGACAAAACCGGTACCTGTTTTTCAGATATTTCATTCTGAAAACGCTGCTTTGCACAAATAAGTGCTTCCGAAAAGAACGAGAATGTTCCTGGCCAGTTCTCGTAGTTGTGGGTATTCTACTGCTGATTTCCACGTATCCAGCAGGTCGCTTTCTTCCGTAAACTTTTTCACAAGCTGCTCATTGTTCTTCAACTCTACTAGCTCCATTTGTAGATGTAACGGTGCACTCTCTGTCTCCACCAGATGAGGAGAAGCAACGAGTCTTATTGTTGCTGAAATCTTTTCGAAACCTTGAAAACGGTTAGCGAATTCCTGCAACAGCCCGTCTAAAGTGCCCGAAAAACGGACGGTAGGAATTTGGTCAGGCTTTACTTCTTTGCTGTCAATCAGAGCCGTCACTGGAGTCCAGAGACCCTACACCTGCACGGCCGCCATTACGTACACTTTTATATACACGTCCACGGCCGCCAAAGTCCTTGCCCACAGCCGCATGCGGCCGTACGGCCGCAGGTTGCGCACAGCTGCCCTACGGCAATGTTCACCAGGGAGGAGTGCCACTTAATGATAAGAGGTAGAAACTACAGAAGATGGCAATGCACTGCGACCATGATTGCTGCTGCTGCTGCTGCTTCTTCATTTCTGTGTGAGACCATTGCTTTTTCAGAATCTGTTGTTTGAAAAAATATTCAGCCCTCAAAGAGTTAACGTGCACATGGCAGATTTTCGTTTAAGGGGCTTTGAAAACATTTCAGGGCATCATAATGTTTGGGCCAATTGGCGTCCCAGGTGTTTGTGACTCCTCAGGTGGGGTTCATGGCTTCATAAGACACCTCGGCTCGCTTCTACCCCTTTGGAGTCTTTAGCTGCCATTGTTCAACATGTGTCCAACAAAAGACAAAGAAGCCATTATGAGACTGAAAAACAAGAATAAAATCTAATTAGAGACATGAGTGCCACCTTAGGATGACTGAAATCAACTGTCTGGAATATCATGAACGAGTAAAAAAAAATAACTGGTGGGCTCAGTAATCACAAAGGGACTGCTAGGCCAAGGAAGACCTCCACTGATGGTGACAGAAGAATCCTCACTATGGTCAAGAGAATCCCCCGATGCCTGTCTTGACAGATCAGAAACAGACTTCAGGGGGCTGATGTGGACGTCAGAGACGACTATCAGCAGAAGACTCCATGAACAGAAATGCAGAGGAGGCCACACTGCAAGATGTAAACCACAAAAACAGGATGGCCAGATTACAGTTTGTGAAAAAAGGACTTCAAAGAGCCTGCAGAATTCTGGGAAATGCGTCTGGTGGACAGACAAGACAAAGATGAACCTGCATGAGAGTGATGGCGAGAGCAAAGCGTGGAGATGAAAAGGAACTGCCGGAGAGCCAAAGCAGACCACGTCATCTGTTAAACATGGTGGTGCTGGGCATGTATGGCTGCCACAGGTCCTGGCACACTTCTCTTCACTGATGGTGGAACTGCTGGCAGGCACAATGAATTCTGAGGGGTGTAGAAACATCTCATCTGCTCAAGTTCTAGCCAGTGCCCCCAAACTCAGTGGATGGTGCTTCATCTTACAAGACAATGAACCAAACAGACTGCTAAGGCAACACAAGCGTTTATCGAAGCAAAATTCTGGAATGGCCAAGCCAGTCACCCGATTTCAATCCAGTTGAGCAGGCCTTCCATATGCTGAAGAGAAAACGTAAGGGGACAAGCCCCCCCGAAACAAGCATGAGCTGAAGATGGCTGCATTAGAGGCTTGGCAGAGCATCGCCAGAGAAGTCCATCAGCACCTGGTGACGTCAGCGAATGGCAGACTTCAAGCAGTCATGCGACAAAGAACTAAATATGATGGGTTTAATAGACCTGCCACTGCTGTGTGACAAACATCATGGCACCCTGAAATTGGGGGGACCACACAGAAAAAGTGTTGTGTGACCAAAATATATAAACTCTGCAATGTGCACTTCAATCACAATGTCTGAATTGATTGATTTGTAACTTTAAACTGTGAAGCAGTAGGCTAAATCAAGGAAAAAAAATGGCATTTTGTCCCAAAGATTTTGGAGGACATCTGATGTTTATACACAATCGAAGACTGGGGGGTCCTCCATGGTGGTACGAGCTAACTAGATGTAATATGTATATTCCACTTAACAACCAAAGAGTGGGTGTCCCTTGGAGTCCTGATTGCACAAATAAACGCGAAGTGCTTGAAAACTAATAGTTACCTCCAGGACACAAAATTAAAGAAATGCTGCGACCTTACAATTTAAAAAATGTTTTTTTTTTAAGTACTTTTTCAGTACAGTTATGCTGCACAACCCTACTATCTATACACACATATCTAATCGAACAAATGAAACTGATTGTGTATGCTTGTCTGATACAGTGAAGACTGTTTTGCTCCAAAATTTAGTTGGTGCCCCCACCCTTGGCAGTGCCAGGTACCCTTGCTTGTATAATGTATAGATGTGGTAGAAGGTGTTGCTGTCTCATGGGTCCAGCGGCCCGAGTTTCATCCCAGTGCCTGCTCATTGTTCATGTGGGTTTGCATATACTGTAAATGAACTGGCAACTGCAAACTGGTCTTGTGTCTGTGAATGGGAACAAATTGGGTTGGCATGCCCCTCTGGCTCAGGTCCCTGCCTTGTGTCAGATGCTGCCAGAATAGGCTCAGTCCTCCTGTGACCTGGAACTGGATGAAGTGAGTTTGAGAATGATGTAATAAATGGGACTGATCAGTTCAATAGTTTAAAATAAACACCCAGGGTGTTTTGTCACAGGATATATAATAGAAAGGCGCTGTATAAAACAATATAATGTATTTAATATAATACATAATATAATGAACATATAATTCATTAACATATAATCACAGTTACTGGTGAAAGACATTGTGACAATGAAAGGTAATATATAAAATAATGCATGTTTGAAGGAATATTTTTATAATTGTAATAATGATACATTTAGATGTGTTTAAATTAGCAGATGTCTTTATCCAATGCAATAAACCGCTTAAAGCAAACTGAAAAAATAATAATATGAGCCACTCACCACACCCTGTTTGTACCAACTGGCCACCCTTGCACTGGAGTCTTTATGTTGCCCGTACTGTTAGCACTAACTGAGAAGCCGATAAATGTACAGTAAAAATAAAAGCACGTGTTTAGTCTGCTTAACCTTATGAAACATCTGCATCCAGTTTTTGCCTCATAGTGATTTACATTTAATGTCAGCTCTGGTTTCTTTGTAAGTGTTCAGTGTATATAGCAGCTTTCACAGGATGTGCCCTTCACCCATCCACTGTCGAACCCACTTAATACCCTTCAGAGTAACGAAGGTTGAGGTCTGTCCCAGCAGGACTGGCTGACTATTGTTATTATTACTTATTATCTCACTCACGCCCTTATACAAGGTGACTTACAACATCTAAGACACATCCATCCATCCATTATCCAACCAGCTGAATCCGAGCACAGGGTCACTGGGGTCTGCTGGAGCCAATCTCAGCCAACACAGGGCACAAGGCAGGAACTAATCCCGGGCAAGGTGCCAACCCACCGCAGCATCTAAGACACAATTGGATGCATTTCTTTTGTTTTTCCAATTGGTGTGCAGAGAGGTGCAGTGACCTGCTCAGGGTCGCACAGTGATTCAGACCCACTGCATAAGGGCCTTAAACAGACCACTTTCCTTTTCACCTCTTTGACTTGTCCAACAGCCACTTCTGACAGCAAAACAGTGCCCAGTACAAGCTGGTCAAAGACTGGGAGAGGTGCGTGTGCATGCCAACCGCTGGGACACCAGCTCACTTCTCCCTTGACAGGGTGCCAGTCCATCACTGGGCACATGGCCACACTCACACATATGGAGACACTATCTGTTATGTTTCAATCAGGATTTATTCTCTAGCTTATGGTTTATATTTATTTATGTATTCATTTATTTAAAGAGCTTCTGTAAAAAGCCAAATTTATCTCTAGGGACAAATAAAGTTCTATCTATCTATCTATCTATCTATCTATCTATCTATCTATCTATCTATCTATCTATCTATCTATCTATCTATCTATCTATCTATCTATCTATCTATCTATCTATCTATCATATAGTGCCTTTCACATTTATCTATCTATCTATCTGTTTATTATATACTACCTTTCTTTCTTTCTATCTATCATATATTGCCTTTCACATCTATTTATCTATCTATCTCTCTATCTCTCTATCTATCTATCTATCTATCTATATATCTATCTATCTATCTATCTATCTATCTATCTATCTAATCCTGCCAACTATGCTAAATATCTATCTGAACCTTTACGTCATCTGTCTATCTATCACTTATATAGCACCTTTTATATCTATCTGTTTATTATATACTACCTTTCTTTCTTTCTATCTATCATATATTGCCTTTCACATCTATTTATCTATCTATCTCTCTATCTTTCTATCTATCTATCTATCTATATAATCCTGCCAACTATGCTAAAATATTTATCCGAGCCTTTATATCATCCATCTATCTATCTATCTATCTATCTATCTATCTATCTATCTATCTATCTATCTATCTATCTATCTATCTATCTATATACTGTAGTGCCTTTCATATCTATCTATTTAAGTTTATATATGTGCCTCATGTTCTCTGGGTGGAGCCCTAAGAGGTGGGGTCAGCATGACATCACACCTGAGGGACCGCCCTCCACCTTCATATTCTTGCTACCCTCAGGCTCTCACTGAGTGTCATGTAAATTTTGTTAGGTATTTGCTTTTTGCTTGATATTCTGGTTTTTGGATTCTGTATTGGGACTTGTTGGATTTGGATTGCCCTTTAGGGAATCATACAAAGCATTAGGCACTGTGAGGAAATGACACAAGATCAATGGGTTTTGGGGCATTGGAGACCCCAGTGAAGCAACAAGTGTTGGAACATCACCACTAAAGCAATGAGGCCTAGATGGCAAGCTTTGTCCCCACCTGAAAATCCCTGTACTGCAGTTCAAAAACAGATGGGCCTGACAGTTAAAACTGCTGCGCTACTCCCAGGATCACCAGCAGGAGAGATGGGCTGAGTGTAAGCAGCAGGTGTTGCATCCAATAAAGTCCCACCCTTCAGCAAAAAAGTCAATCAAACCTCGAAATCAGTGACGTTTCGCAATCAGGGATTGCACAGAAAATGATACTAGACCTCGGTCTTCAAATCATTGCAACGCCAGCAAGGAACCCCATGAGAAGGCGCATTTCTGTGGATCATTCAGAGGTGACAATGGCGCGCACAATGCTTGATTTTTTTCATTTCATATCACAAACTAATAAATGACCTAGAAATGACAGCACAATGCAAGACGACGATTGCACCGTGATAAAGTCAGACAACACACCTCACTCAGTTTTTTATGAAATCCCAACATAGCCGTCCTCTTCATCACACTTCTTGGGGCTGAGCACACCCCTGTATTAAAGGAAACTCTCCATGTTTGCGCCTGTGTTGGTTGAAGCCTGCAGGTAGTAGTTGGGAGGCTGGCTGCATGTAGTAGAGTCCTTTCATGGTTTTTAGTCGGCCGTACACCTTTTTACTAACAATATCCAGGTAACCAAACCTGCATGTGGGAACAAAACCAGAGAACCCTTAGGAAAACACACAACGGCACGAGGAGAATAAATAGAGCAATGTCAAAAGCAATGAGTTGAACTATTAATATACGACTTATTAAGTCGTAACTATTAATATACAATACAATACAATTTATTTGTGTATAGCCCAAAGTCAAACAAGTAGTGCCACAGTGAGCTTTAACAGGCCATGCCTTTTGACAGCCCCCCAACCTTGACTCTCTAAGAAGATGAGGAAAAACTCCCAAAAAAAAAACCTTGTAGGAGAACAAAACGGAAGAAACCTTGGGAAAGGCAGTTCAGAGAGAGACCCTTTCCAGGTAGGTTGGGTGTGCAGAGGCTGTCAAAGTACACAGAACAGAACACAAGTCATCCTCAACACAATATTATAGTGCAATAGAAATATTACAAGTACAGAGCAGAATTCAACAGTAGATGATATCCCATAATAGGATTTGGATTTGTTTAGAGCCCTGGAGACCTCGGCCATCAAGCTGCCTGCCCCTATTGGCCACTCCACAGCTGAGTCAGCCAATCCAATGAAAGGACCCCTCTACCCCACAATTCCTGCGATCCTCTGTCAGAGATGACTTTACCTTAGGCAGGCAAAACAACTTGGCAGGTGGGCCGTGGCACCAAGTGCCACATTTGAGTACCGAGAAGAGAAACAGAATAGGTGAGGGTTAGTAACAAATTCTAACTGTCATGCTACTTATGTTTTAGTGCTAATGACTATCAACAGAGATGCAGTCTGTACAGTTAATCAGCAGCTCTAGTCAGGGTGTGCTAAACTGATGTTGTGAGTCTTCAGCCTGAGAGTGAAGGGACATCTCTTAGAGTAGCAGGCAGACCACCAGACAGTTTAAGGTGGTCCTGTAACTAAAAGCTCGACCTCCCACTGTTATTTTATAAATCCTTGGAATCCTAAGCAGACCGGCATCTTGAGATCTTAATGTGCGCTCAGGTTTGTAAGTCATGATAAGTTCAGACAAGTAAGCCAGACTTCGGCCATTTAATGCTTTATATGTTAAAAGGAGGATTTTGAAATCTGCCCTAAACTTAACTGGGAGCCACTGTAAGGATTTAAGGACTGGAGTTATGTGTTCGTATTTTCTTGTTCTTGTAATAATTCTTGCAGCAGCATTCTGGATTAACTGGAAGCTGTATAAGAAATGCAGCTTGCCTGGGTTGATTTTAAGGACCCTCATCCTTACTCTGAGACTGAGCCAGCTCTGTCAACTAGATGGATGAGCGCTTTAATCGACGTGTTTCCTATTTGATAGCAATTTATTATAACAGAAAGAAAAAACGAGCCTCATTGTTTGACAGTTGGAATTGTTCACAGATTGCTTAGGAATGTAACACCTGAAAACATGTCATTTGAGAGGAATGGGACAAAAATAAAAAATAAAAAATAAAAAGCCATAACCCCAACATGAGTAGCCATTGCTATATTTTATTGCAGTCCACCCATTCATCCATCCATCCATTATCAAACCCTCTCTATCCTAACTACTGGGTCACGGGGGTCTGCTGGAGCCAATCCCAGCCAACACAGGGCACAAGGCAGGAAACAAACCCCGGGCAGGGCGCCAGCCCACCACAGCCACCCATTCATACATTTTCTAATTTGGTTATGTCAGCTTTGGATCGTTAGCAGCATCCATCATGTGAAATGGAGGAAGCAACCCTGAACGAGACGCTACTCTGACGCATGGCGCATTTGAGCAAACACACACACACACACAAACACAAGGTGAAGTTCACCTACCCTGCATGTCTTTAGTCTTCTGGAGCACCCAGTTTTTAGCTAACCATTAAACGTCATCAGCTCATTCAGTCTATGCGTATGTGAAGCCCGGTTATTGAGTTATGGTTATGGGAGCCGGGTGTATGCTATTGACATGAGGAGGAGGAGGAGGAGGAAGAGGTTGCGAGCATGCGCTGATTACAGCTCCTTACAAGGTATGAAAATAAAACTTAATGCAAAGATGCTGACATCCTCATTGCGTACAGTGTTTTATCTTAATAAAATATATTGAAGTGGATGGCACGGTGGCACAGAGGTTAGCGCTGCTGCATCACACAACAGCTCAAATGTGCTTTTTATTAATAATCTCTATACTGTATATAATCTTCATTTGGATCTTGATCTTTGTTTGTCCGTGAATGAATTAGAAGAAGAAGCACTAGATGGCAGTAGAGAGACAGCTAAAACATAGGCATTGCATTAAGAATCTCCTCCAGGCTTATACTACTGAAGACTGTAGTATGCCAGTCACACCTCAAAACACAGACATTCAAACTAAACAAATTGTTGTGCTTTAAATTAACTAAAGAGATCTTCATTTAGATCTTGATCTTTGTCCGTGAATTCCACACATGCGTAGACCACCTTCCAGTTTAGTACGTTGTTGTTACTCACGGATGTCAACAATGTGCCGGAATAACGAAAGGGGTGGTGGACAGTGTTACGCTGGTTAGCTCCTGAGGCCTGGTTAGAGAATGAGATTGCCGAAGATAAAAGGTACGTGCCTACATAACATGTGATTGAAAGAAAGACAGTGGGGAAAATGAATAACAACGTAACAGCACGTTCCGGAAATTATTATTGTTACGTTGTAGCCGGCGAGTACTGCGTGTCTCACAGTTGTACGGTGCCTTGCTCACATGTCAGTGACGTGATCCCTATTTATGCTTTAAAGAGCCTGGATACCTATGTGTCCCCCTTTTATAACCATTGCTCCGTGTATATTGCCTTACTCTTTGGATTGCCACAAAGCAACCTGCGAGACTGGAGAAAGGTTGAAAAGACATCGTGAGAGGAAACGATAGCGTCGTGAAAACAAGACGGACTGTGAACGGACAGAAGCAGAAATGTTCCTACACCACATACAGTAATTCCGATTCGGACAGTGATTCCGAGTAGGCCGTTCCTATCGAATCAATGTCCAAGGGTTTTCTTTTGTAATTTTGTTTCCCTTATAAAAAATCATAATGCTGTGCGACGAAGGGCCCAGTTCACGACTGGCAGCCACGATTAAACAGGGAGCCCTTCACAGACAACCTTAACACGCACAACGTAGTTGGGCGCACATGGCTAGTAATAACAATAATGGCTAAAGAGAGTTACAAGAGAAATTAGAAAGTAAAGATCAGTTATTTATAACACTGGAGAATTATGAAAGAAACTCGATGTGAATCTCTGCCCGGTCACCGTCTGTGCACAGGAGTTTGCATGTTATCCCCGTGTCTCCTCAACACATCCCATAGACATGTGCCAGGGTGAAAGAGTGACAGTTGGTGCACAAGTGTGCCCGGCAGTGACAACGGACTGTGGACCCCCCACCTCCTGGTTTATTTTCTTCAGGGATGCTGTTTTGCCCGGAGTTTCTGTTATCCTCTCCTCCATAGTTCAGCAATGAATTAATGGACAGATGCTGTCAGTTTGCATTTTATTTATCATCAGAAGTTCCCGTTTATTTTCATCAGTTCCTACTTTGTCTTCCAGGTGTTTAAACACACGTGTGTGTCTCTATGAGTAATAATTCAGTGTTTAATAAGTCGTAAAATTTTACCTAAGAACTGGTCACAGTGCCAAGAGCACAACACAAATATAACTTGAACTGGCACCACCTCCACGCCGAGAGCCCGTCCGGTGCCAGGACTTGTGCAGAATGAGATCCTCAGTTGGATACGAGGGCTTGGAAGTGGATGGATGGACGTTTGATCACTTATACTGCCATGGTCTTCACTTGCGTCAACCCTTCTCTGTGTGTTTTCAGTCCTTATTCTTTTTCTCTGCTGCTTTTCCCAATCGGCCTCAGCAAACAAGAAGAACGGGCCGCCTCGCTGATTTATTACTTCATTAGTTGGCCGATTCCTTGGTCGGTTGGTCATTTTATTAGTTGGGTAGTTGATGGGCCGATTGACTGGTTAAGTGGTACACTGGGTGATTTATTAATTAATCGGTGGGGTTAGTTCATTAACAGTCCGATTGTGGAATTGATTGATGAACTGGATGATTGCATCATTGATTGATTGATTCATTAGCTGGCCCTTCTGTTGGTTGATTCATTTTGAATTTCAAATATGTGTCAGAGAAACTCATTCTTAATTAAGTTGTGTATCGATCTATTTGTTTGACTTGGTTTACAATTTTTAAATTGCATTTAAAAAACTTCATCTCACGCGGCACTTCAAACATTTAAAAGCCTGTACAGCAGCTCTCCCACTCTTTGTCTTTTATTTTCGGCCCCGGGCGCGGTTACATCTCTTGGCACAACTTCTTTTTTTAAAATTGTTTTATTGGTTAGCTGATTGATTTTCTCAATTTCCTAATGAGGTTTTGAGAGTTTTATTGTTTTATTGGTTGATTGATTTTTGATTTTCAATTTGTTAGGTCAGAAACTCCAATCCGTTTTTAAATGTTTTTTATTGGTTAATTGATTAACTTTAATTATCAATATCCAGTGTCAGAGTAGCACTAATCAGTTATAAAATTAATATTTTTTGTATCACTTGATTCATGTTTGGTTTTTAATGTCCGGTGTCAGTAACTCTAATAAGTTTTTTTTTAATTTCTTTATTGGGTGATTGATTAATTTTGACTTCCAGTGTCAGTAACTCTAATCTAATGTGACCTTTATATGTCATGTGGTTTGGTGACATTTAAATTTGTTTGTTTTAATTGGCTGGTTGACTAATTTATTGATTGATCAATTAATTGGTTGAATGGCACATTCATTGATATATTAATTCATAGATAGCTTGATTGATCAATTGGTTTATTGATTGGTTATTTGATTGGTTCATTGATTGATTCATTTTCAGCTGAATCATTGATCGATTGATTAGTTCTGATTTTCAATATCCTGTGTTGGAGTAACAACACTAATCAGTTTTAAATTAGCATTTTTTAAATTGATTAGTTGATCAATTAATTGGTTGAATGGTACATTCATTAATGTATTGCTTTATTGGTTGATCAGTTTATTGATTGACTGATTGAATAATTTGTTGGTTCATTGATTATTTTATGACTGAATCATTGACTACATAGTTGACAGGTTGGTCGACTTTCAATGCTAATCCAAATTAATTTCTTTATTGATTTATTGGTTGATTGCTTTTTGATTTCCAATTCCCTGTGTCAGAGTGATTAATCATTTATTATTAACTAGCAAAATACCCGCGTTTCGCAGCGGCAAAGTGCTGCCTTAAAACTTTTATTAAGAAGAAAATTAAACCTTTTTAAACTGAGGGAAAATATACCAATAATTATTTGTTAAGGATCTCTTTGTATACCACATTATGAGTTCGGCCCTCCAGTTGTAATATGACCAAGCTGTGCGCTGAGCTTACTCTTGAGCATGTAACGTACAGTCGGCCATGTGAACAGTAATCTTGTCTCAAATCTCACAGCTTGGATTGCTGCTGTCATAATCGGTTTGAGTTTCATGGTTTGTTTCAATTACGACAGTATTTGTAGGACTTGTTGTGTTGAAGAGACATTCAGCATCTGTCAAGCGTTGTAAGCATACAACCAGCTTCATCGATAACTTCACATCCAGCTTTTGAGAGTTTAAACATTCATAAACATCAAAGTGTCCACTACTGAAATCGTCACCTGTGAATCTAAGATGTTTAAGAGGCCTTGGTGGTTGTCTAAAGGTGTAAAATATTTGGCCATTTCGGTACACTTGAAAGAGACAACCGAACAATTCAGCGGCAGCCATCAACTCACATGCAGATCCATAGATGAAGGGCTTAAGCATTTCACTCTTCTAGCGCTCCTGTGTAGTCTAATTATCTCCTGTACGTCATCAGTCCACACCTTGAACCTGTCCCAGTCATTCAATACATAAGACACAATGTTCCTCAAGAGTGAGCCTGATATGGCCGTGCAATATGTAACACAGAGAATGGAAAAGGTAGGTGCCATCTCCGGGCATGGAAACCACTCGGGAAGTGACAGTTCTTTGATCGATGGTGATCACCTCGATAGACATGTTAATGTGGGTACGGTTGTAATGAGAAAGGAAATGGGCACTTGAACAATGTAAAGTAAGTCTAAAATACCTACACAATAACTATAATCGTAATAAACGAACAATAAAACAGCGGAGAAGCCGTGGATTAAACAAAAAGGCTGTAGTTATCAGCAGGGAGACGTGAATCGCGTGGCGAAGCAAGGAAGGGAATGTAGAGACTGGAGCGACGGACGGCCTTATATAGGCAGGCAGGCAACAACGTGGGAGGCGTTGGGATGGGGGACCCAACGCCACCTCACACGGTGACCGAGCTGCAGGCTATGGACGTATATTTGTACGTAAGTAGGATTCAGTTAGCGTTGGGAGTCTGCGTACCAAATTTCTTGAAGATGGGCCCATAAGTAACAAAGTTGAAAAGTTCAATATAGTGGCCAACAGTGGCGTTATACCACCGAAATAAGTAAGTACATTGGTTTCAGTTAGCACAGGGAAGCCGCCTACCAAATTTCGTGAAGATGGGGCCATAAATAAGAAAGTTCAACATGGCAAACGTTGTCAACCGTTATGACCGCGCATAGAATTTTAAATGAAACCTGCTTAACTGTAAGTAAGCTGTAAGGAATGAGCCTGCCAAATTTCAGCCTTCTACCTACCGGGAAGTTGGAGAGTTAGTGCGTTGGAAAGTTCAATATGGCAGCCGACAGTGGCGTCATACCACCAAAATAAGTACATACATCGGTTTGGTTTGCACAGGGAAGCCGCCTACCAAATTTCGTGAAGATGGGGCCATAAATAAGAAAGTTCAACATGGCGGACGTTGTCGACCGTTATGACCGTTACGCGTAGAATTTCGAAATGAAACCTGCTTAACTTTTGTAAGTAAGTTGTAAGGAACGAGCCTGCCAAATTTCAGCCTTCTACCTACACGAGAAGTTGGAGAATTAGTGACGTTGGAAAGTTCAATATGGCGGCCGACAGTGGCGTCATACCACCAAAATAAGTACGTACATCGGTTTCGGTTAGCGCAGGGAAGCCCCCTACCAAATTTCGTGAAGATGGGGTGAGCCTTCTACCTACACGGGAAGTTGGAGAATTAGTGATGAGTGAGTGAGTGAGGGCTTTGCCTTTTATTAGTATACGTAGATCGTTCAAATGTTTCATGATCTTTGTGTTCCATGTTGTTTAAATGACAGGAGAGTGTTTGTCAGTTATTTTAATGAAGTTTCTTTTTTAAATTGGCTGGTTGATTGATTAAATTACAAGTGAATCATTGATTGATTAGATGGTGATTGGTTAATTTTGATTTTCAATTTCTAGTGTCACAGTAACACTAATCGATTTTTTAATCGAGTTTTTTCAATGGATCGGTTGGCTGTTTGGGTTATTGATTGATCGATTGATTGGTAGGTTGACTGACTAGTTGGTTGTCTTGTTCATTTCAGAGATACACTGGTTGGCTTCTTGGCCAGTTGATTAAGGACTTAGCTGGCTGGTTGATTTTATTGATAACTGATTGACTGCTCGGTTGTGGACTAATTGATGATTTAGCCGGTTGATTGATTGATCGACTTACTGATGACTGATCATTCAGGTGATTGATTTACTGGTTATGGGATTGTTTGCTTTATTGAATTATCGGTCGGTTGATCGATCGATTTGAATTTTCAGCGTCAGACTAACTCTACTTCCCTCACGCGTTCCGTGGCCTTTGTCTCCCACGTTGTTGGCTGTCATTTGATTTCGTTATTAATGCCAAGTGATCCCGTAAGGTGGAGAGCGCGCAACAGTTTTTAAACAGAACAGAATGCCATCCGTCCTCCTCTTCAGGGTAACGGATGGGCATGGCATGGAAACCATCCAAAGACAAAGAAAACCCACGAGTGCTGACGAAACGATATATCTGATGACGTGAGGGCCTACGACTGGGAGTGGAGGGAGGGAACTGGCATGGAGTCTGCGTGCCGCTTGCTGCACAGAGCTGACCTCGAACCTCATGTCAGGGATTTGTTTGGCTTCGTCATTGTGACTCATCCACAGTTTGAGTTGGCTTTTCAAGCACCAGATGGCTCAGGCAGTAAGACACCAAAAAAAAAGAAAACAGCAGAGGCCATCTTTCAGAAGATGTTGTTCCAAATTCCAGATGTGAGACTTCCTAAAGTCCAGGGATATACAGTAGACTGTAAGGAAACACACACACACACACACACATCTGGAAAAAGAAAAGAAAAGACTCGCCCGGCCTGGAAATCTTTTTTCGCAACCTTGTTATTTTTATTTTTTTTTTTTTCTCTCCTGAACCGCATTGTCTTCCTGCCCGTGGGTGTTCTTTCATTTTTTACATTTTCATTTCAAGCGTAGCTGCTGTCTTTGGAGATGCTAACTTTATTTATTCACTTGCCATAATGGCTTTCCATTTTTATGTCTGTGTTGCAATTTTATTAACTGCTTGAACTTAAAAAGACTTTTGTTTTTGATGCTCATGTCTGCTCAGATTCACTGCAGAGTACGCTGCCAGGATTAAAGCCCCTTTGTTTTGGGTGGCTGTGTCTTTCTGCAGAGTGTTAAATGTAATTGATGTGCTGTTTATAGAGCTGGAAGAGTGAGTGTGTGTGTTAGAAATGAGCAAATGAAGTCGTATTACATGAGTTTGTTCATAAAGTGCACCTAGCATGGACACATCTGAACATGCAGGTTATACATACAGTATATCTATTGTACTTGTGCAGTTGGATTATAAGGGGGCTACATACATACTGTATAATTAGATTATTAGGTAAGTATTATTGGGCAGCATGGTTGCGCTGCTGCCTCGCAGTAAGCAGCCCAGGGTTCGATTCCCGGGTCCTCCCTGTGTGGAGTTTGCATGTTCTCCCCGTGTCTGCGTGGCTTTCCTCCCACAGTCCAAAGACATGGAGGTTGGGTGCATTGGCGATCCTAAACTGTCCCTAGTGGGTGGGTGTATGTGTGTGTGTGCCCTGCAGTGAGCTGGCATCCTGCCCGGGATTTGTTCCTGCCCTGCGCCCTGTGTTGGCTGGGATTGGCTCCAGCAGACCCCCGTAACCTTGTAGTTAGGATATAGTGGGTTGGATAATGGATGGATTATTAATATATAAATATTATATGGATAATGCATTGTCACACACATGAGCCATGGGGACAGCTTAAAGGCTCTGGTGCTGGTAATTCTATCTATCTATCTATCTATCTATCTATCTATCTATCTATCTATCTATCTATCTATCTATCTATCTATCTATCTATCCAATCCTGCCAACTACACTATCTATCTATCTATCTATCTATCTATCTATCTATCTATCTATCTATCTATCTATCTATCTATCCAATCCTGCCAACTACACTATCTATCTATCTATCTATCTATCTATCTATCTATCTATCTATCTATCTATCTACAGTTGTGCTTGAAAGTTTGTGAAGCCTTTAGAATTTTCTGTATTTCTGCATAAATATGACCTAAAACATCATCAGATTTTCACTCAAGTCCTAAAAGTAGATAAAGAGAAACCAGTTAAACAAATGAGACAAAAATATTATACTTGGTCATTTATTTATTGAGGAAAATGATTGAATATTACATATTTGTGAGTGGCAGAAGTATGTGAACCTCACGGATGATCAGTTAGTTTGAAGGTGAAATTGAGTCCGTGTTTTCAATCAATGGGATGCCAATCAGATGTGAGTGGGCACCCCGTGTTATTTAAAGAACAGGATCTATCAAAGTCTGCTCTTCACAACACGTTTGTGGAAGTGTATCATGGCACGAACAAAGGAGATTTCTGAGGACCTCACAAAAGAGTTGTTGATGCTCATCAGGCTGGAAAAGGTTACCAAACCATCTCTAAAGAGTTTGGACTCCACCAATCCACAGTCAGACAGATTGTGTACAAATGGAGGAAATTCAAGACCATTGTTACCCTCCCCAGGAGTGGTCGACCAACAAAGATCACTCCAAGAGCAAGGCACACGTGTAACAGTCGGTGAGGTCACAAAGGACCCCAGGGTAACTTCTAAGCAACTGAAGGCCTCTCTCACATTGGCTAATGTTCATGTTCATGAGTCCACCATCAGGAGAACACTGAACAACAATGGTGTGCATGGCAGGGTTGCAAGGAGAAAGCCACTGCTCTCCAAATAAAACATTGCTGCTCGTCTGCAGTTTGCTAAAGATCACGTGGACAAACCAGAAGGCTATTGGAAGAATGTTTTGTGGACGGATGAGACAAAATAGAACTTTTTGGTTTAAATGAAAAGTGTTATGTTTGGAGAAAGGAAAACACTGCATTCCAGCATAAGAACCTCATCCCATCTGTGAAACATGGTGGTGGTAGTATCAGGGTTTGGGCCTGTTGTGCTGCATCTGGGCCAGGACGGCTTGCCTTCATTGATGGAACAATGAATTGTGAATTATATCAGAGAATTCTGAAGGAAAATGTCAGGACATCTGTCCATGAACTGAATGTCAAGAGAAGGTGGATCATGCAGCAAGACAACAACCCTAAGCACACAAGTTGTTCTACCAAAGAATGGTTAAAGAAGAATAAAGTGAATGTTCTGGAATGGCCAAGTCAAAGTCCTGGCCTGAATCCAATTGAAATGTTGTGGAAGGACCTGAAGTGAGCAGTTCATGTGAGGAAACCCACCAACATCCCACAGTTGAAGCTGTTCTGTACGGAGGAATGGGCTCAGATTCCTCCAAGCCGGTGTGCAGGAATGATCAGAAGTTACCGGAAACGTTTAGTAAGGGGGGTCACACCAGATACTGAAAGTACTGAAAGCAAAGGGTCACATACTTTTGCCACTCACAAATATGTAATATTCGATCATTTTCCTTAATAAATAAATGATTAAGTTTAATATTTTTGTCTCATTTGTTTAACTGGTGTCTCTTTATCTACTTTTAGAACTTGAGTGAAAATCTGATGATGTTTTAGGTCATATTTATGTAGAAATACAGAAAATTTTAAAGGGTTCACAAACTTTCAAGCACAACTGTAAGTGTTATTATACAGGGTGTCCACAAAGTGGACAATTTCAAATTTTATTTAAAAAACAAATGAATAGACAAATCCATGGCAATTATTACAAAATGAGGAGTAGATATTGAAGTTTTTTTTGCCTCATTTAATACACCTCTCTATGGGCACCATTAGTTACTCAAAGCACATCAAGATGCCCTGCGGTGGGCAGGGCGCCTTGCCCGGGGATTTGTTCCTGCTTTGCACCCTGTGCTTTCTGGGATTGGCTCCAGCGGACCCCATGTTAGGATATAGCGGGTTGGATAATGACTGACTGACTGACTGACTGGCATCATGACGGTGCTCGATTTCTTGCCATGTTCTCTGTAGCATGGCATCATCAATGGTGACAATGGCTTCAGTGATCTTTTGCTTCAGGTCATTAATGTCCCGTATCTTTGTTCGATACACGATGTCTTTAACATAACCCCATAGAAGGAAGTGACATCTGGTGAATGAAGTGGCCAAGGAATTGGGTCAACCCTTCCAATCCACCGATCTGGAAATGTTTGATTCAGGAATGTGGTGGTGCACCATCTTGCTGGAAAATGACAGTTGAAGGTCATCCAGTTGTGGCGTCACATATTCAGTCAAAAGGTCAAGGTAGACATTTGCAGTAAATGATCTCTCGTTGAAGAGAAATGGACTAGTGATTCAATGCCACCTGATCCCACACCACACATTCACCTTTGGACTATCTTGGTCAAGTTCTCTAGTCACATGGGGCTTTTCTGAGCCACAGATTCTCACATTATGTGTATTCAATTTCCCTGAAACATGGAAGGTTGCCTCATCACTAAAACAAACTCGGGTGAGGATCGTTGCATCCTCAGACATTTTTTCCAGCGTGTTAACTGCAAACTCTTTTCTTCTTGGTTTATCATTTGACTCGAGTGCCTGTGAGAGTTGCACTTTATAAGCGTACAATCGCAAGTTCTCGTGTAGGACCTTGTGCACTATTGAACGTGGTAGCTGTAACTGTCTGGCAGCAGTACGGATAGATTTTGTAGGAGAACGAGCAACGATCGACGCTTTCCTCCGATATTCTTTGTTGTCCACTCTTTTCTTTATCCAATACTGTCCCTGTCTCCATAAATTTCTTGTGCCATGCACTAATTGACGGACGTGATGGTGGATGTTTTCCATACTTAGTTCTACAGTTTCGCTGAGTCTGCGATTCCGATTTTGTTTCAGTAAACCACGATACACATTGTGCCTTTTCTTGAGGAGTAGCTATTTCTTTAGGGGTTTATTGAACAGCCTCTCATTCAGCAACAGGGTACTTGAAATACCCAAATGCAATGTGATTCCAAACTTTGATAACGACAGAGTACGTAGGGACAAATCTGAAGTACAACAACATTTATTTCTATAGCACATTTTCATACAAACAGTAGCTCAAAGTGCTTTACATAATAAAGAATAGAAAAATAAGACACAATAAGAAAACAAAATAAATCAACATTAATTAACATCGAATAAGAGTAAGGTGGTCCAATGGCCAGGGTGGACAGAAAAAAATAAAATCTGTAGAGATTCCAGACCAAGAGACCGCCTAGTCCCCTCTGGGCATTCTACCTCACATAAATGAAACAGTCCTCTTTAGATTTAGGGTTCTCACGGAAGGACTTGATGATGATGATGGTCACGTAGACTTCTGCCTTTTAATCCATCCATCATTGTTGGAGCATCATGAAGCTTTGAGTAGGTGGAGGTGGCGCAGGCCACCACCACAAAGAAACCGGAAAAAGAAACAGAAGAGAGAGTAGGGGTCAGTACGGATTTTAGAGCCACCATGAATAGTTATTATGATGAATTGAACATACAGAGTATCAGGATTAAGTTAAATTAAGTTAAATGAAGTTATAAAAAGGCCATGTTAAAGTAATGTGTTTTCAGCAGTGTTTTAAAGTGCTCTACTGTATCAGCCTGGTGAATTCCTATTGGCAGGCTATTCCAGATTTTAGGTGCATAACAGCAGAAGGCCGCCTCACCACTTCTTTTAAGTTTTGTTCTTGGAATTCTAAGGAGACACTCATTTGAGGATCTGAGGTTACGATTTGGAATATAAGGTGTCAGACATTCCGATATATAAGATGGGGCGAGATTATTTAAGGCTTTATAAACCATAAGCAGAATTTTAAAGTCAATCCTGAATGACACAGGTAACCAGTGTAGTGACATCAAAACTGGAGAAATGTGTTCAAATTTTCTTTTCCTAGTTAGGATTCTAGCAGCTGCATTCTGCACTAGTTGCAAATGATTTATCTTTTTGGGTAGTCCTGAGAGGAGTGCGTTACAGTAATCTAGTCGACTGAAAACAAACGCGTGAACTAATTTCTCAGCATCTTTCAGTGATATAAGAGGTCTAACTTTACTTATGTTTCTTAAGTGAAAAATGCTGTCCTAATGATCTGATTAATATGTGATTTAAAATTCAGATTACAGTCAACAATCACCCCTAAGCTTTTTACCTCCGTCTTGACTTTTAATCCTAATGTATCCAGTTTATTTCTAATAGCCTCATTGTATCCATTATTGCTGATCACTAAAATTTCAGTTTTCTCTTTATTTAACTTGAGAAAATTACTATTCATCCATTCTGAGATACAAGTCAGACATTGTGTTAGTGAATCAAGAGAATCGGGTCATCAGGTGCTATTGATAAGTACAGCTGTGTGTCATCAGCATAGCTGTGGTAGCTCACGTTGTGCCCTGAGATAATCTGACCTAACGGAAGCATGTAGATTGAGAAGAACAGCGGACCCAGGATAGAGCCTTGTGGAACACCATATGGATATCATGTGTCTTGAGTTGTAATTCCACAACTAACAAAAATTTTCTCCCTGTCAGGTAGGATTCAAACCAATTTAAGACACTGCCAGAGAGGCCCACCCATTGACTAAGGCGATTTCTAAGAATGTTGTGATCAATGGTGTCAAATGCAGCACTCAGATCTAAGAGGATGAGAACAGATAAATGGCCTCTGTCTGCATTCACCCGCAAGTCATTTACTACTTTAACGAGTGCAGTTTCTGTGCTGTGATTTGTTCTAAAACCCGACTGAAATTTATCAAGAATAGCATGTTTATTGAGGTGGTCATTTAACTGCATAATGACTGCCTTCTCTAGAACTTTACTTAAGAAGGCAGGTTAGAGATGGGTCTAAAATTTTCAAGAGCGAGGGGTCAAGATTATGTTTCTTAAGTAGGGGTTTAACTACAGCAGTCTTAAGACAGTCTGGGAAGACCCCCGTATCTAGTGACGAATTTACTATGTCAAGAACATTATCAATTAGCACGCCTGATACTTCTTTGAAAAACCTTGTTGGTATCGGGTCAAGGACGAGGTGGAGGGTTTTAATTGAGAGATTATTTTTGTAAATCAGGTAAATCTATCCTAGTGAAAGAGTTTAATTTGTTTATAACAGGATGCTGGGGTTTAGGAGGATCCTTAGTGTTGGGGAGATATACTATGTTATTTCTAATATCATTAATTTTTTGATTGAAAAATACAGCGACAGCCTCACAGGTTTCACTGGAAGCACTTAGGAGGCATTCCTTTGAGTTACCTGGTTTAGTAGGCGATCAATTGTAGAAAATAAGACTCTGGGATTACTAGCATTGTTATTTATAATCTTAGAGAAATAGCAGCGCTCTCAAGACGGACTGTTATTGTATTCTGTTATTTTGACTTTTAATAGTTCATAGTGGATAGTAAGTTTAGTCTTCCTCCATTGACGCTCAGCTCTACGACTTGTTCTCTTTAAATCAGACACTCTTTGGGTCTTCCATGGTGTAACAATGCTAGAAGATTTTTTCACTGTCTTTTCAGGTGCAACTACTGTATGTAAACAGCAGCTCTCACTTTAGTATTAAATTTGATTAACTTATCTCATCAATTGCCTTTTTAGTCATCATTTGAAATTGTAAAGAGACTTTGTGGACACCCTGTATTATACTAGGAGTTTTGCCCCCTGACCGCTTCACTCGCCAACCCCCCTGGCCTGCGCTACACACCAACCACTTTGCATGTCTGGCGTGTTGTGAAGAGGGGGGCTGAACGCACCCCAAGGAGATGCGGTCGCTCCTCTGAAACCCCCTCTTAAACGGTGATACAATGGGAAACAAATACAGGTTTTTATCTGTACCTCCTCTTTGCTCGATCAGCTGCTGGCTTGCTGCTGCTGCAGTGACACATGATCTGCATCTCACGTGGTGCTTCGAACATTTAAGAGCCTGTACAGCAGCTGACCAATATGAGGAGCTAAATATTAATGTATATTGTGCAGTGATCATTGTTTATGTCATAACCACTACAGGGTGCTACATTTTTTTTTACTTTCTCATATACAAATTATAGGGAAAGTACTGTAATCATCCAAAAATTCGATTTCAACATTGTGATGAATCTCGAAGTTTTAAACCTCCCTGAGACCGAAGATACCATTTCTGGAATTCTGTCTGTTTGTGTGTGTGTGTGTGTAAACACGATAATTTGAGTACACATTCAGTCAAGTCAATCAAATTTTGCATACAAGTATTAGGTGCAAATTGTTGATTTCTATCCACTTTTGAGTTATCTCAGCTAACTGGATGTGGTACTTTATCTTTATTTTATTTATACGATTTTTGTGAACCTGTAGATAGGATATAGCGGGATGGATAATTGTTCAATATATTATTAATTTGATTTGTTGTTGATGGTTCTTTAATGTACATAATATAAAAATATAATCAATGTCTTGCAATTTACTCCTCAAATATCCATCCCCATACCTGAGTATACGAGAAAGTCGAGGGGAGACCACTCCCGATTTTTTCACTTAGCGACTACTGTGGGTAGCTAAATCACTGTCACCATTCTGGGGTGCTGAATCAGGACATATATAGGGACAAATATTATCTATCTATCTATCTATCTATCTATCTATCTATCTATCTATCTATCTATCTATCTATCTATCTATCTATCTATCTATCTATCTATCCTATAGTGCCTTTCATGTCTATCTATCTATCTATCTATTCATATAGTGCCTTTCATGTCTATCTATCTATCTATCTATCTATCTATCTATCTATCTATCTATCTAGTGCCTTTCATGTCTATCTATCTATCTATCTATCTATCTATCTATCTATCTATCTATCTATCTATCATATATCTCATCTATCTATCTATCTATCTATCTATCTATCTATCTATCTATCTATCTATCTATCTATCTATCATATAGTGCCTTTCACATCTATCTATCTATCTATCTATCTATCTATCTATCTATCTATCTATCTATCTATGCACAGTATATGTAGGTACTGAATATATGTGTATAATATAAAATAGTATATAATATACTGTGATGCATATGTTTTATATGTATAGTGGTTACCTTGGCTTGCTTAAGTTTATCTACTATACAAGAAAACACTAAGGCCTGTGTCCAGTCCCTCTGAGCAGTCTGATTGGTTAGCTTACCTTTGGTGTAAGTCGTTATTTGGCTTTAGTGATGTAACGAAAGAGGAAGTGTGAATGTGAGACGCACGCGGAGGAGTAACGGTGTAGGAGACGCTCTGAGAGAGTCGCCTGCAAAAACACAAAGTATAAAACCGGTCAGGAGGTGAGAGAGGCGTCTCAAAATTAATGACCGAGCCTGGGAAGCAGGCTTTACAGGAATGCACCCGAGAGACGGAGGGCCAATGAAGACGCGTTCACACACACAAATACAGAGGAAAGTTGAAGGTACACGTAAGGCAACAGATAGCAAATATTTTGTTCTAATACTTGTCTTCCATGGCTACCATATAATGACTGCCATGAGGTGCTACAATGCGGGATGCTGTGTCATTATAGTTACAGTGACCACTGCAGTGTGCTCTAGTGATATATTAACCATTACAAGTTAATACATCATCATCATCATCATCATACTGACTGTATTGACTGCTATGGTGAGCTGCATCTTTGTAGTTGTGGGGTGCAATATCATTATATAGACAGTGAGCGCTATGAGGTATGTTATTAAGGTATATACAGTACAGTATATGTATCACTAAAGGGTGCTGTATTGCTCTATGTACACACACACACACACATAGATATATAAGTACACTGTGTATATAGTAGTATTTAAAGGAGTGGGTTAGTAGCTCAGTGGTTCTGCCACTTGGCCTACTGGGTCTGAATCCCGTGCCCTGTTGCTTTTCCCATGTCGAGTTTCTGTGTTGTCCTCATGGGTCTTCCACTGCTGCTCTGACACACTACGGTCCCTCGGGGCCCTGAAGCGTGGTGACATATGGTAATGATAATGTTATATTATATACAGTATTCTGTGCATTCAATAACTTGTTCATCATGAGGCGCTGCCACTGCAGGCACATCACAGGTAATGGAATGGCATCTCTGTGCAGGGTGCCACTTACACGACACGCACCCAGAAGTTGTTTAGTGAGCACAGAAGAAAGACATGATGGCGTGCATCGGCTTTGTGAAAAACATCCACTTTTGAGCAAAGAGCTATCATCCTATTTTGGTAGCTGCCCAGTAAATGAACAGTTAAGACAGTCCAGATGTTGCTGATGGCAAGCGGAGCACCCGTTCTTAGCCTCAGCGTTTTGCTTGCCTGCCCCCAGCAGTTCAGAGAAGCAGAAGAATCTCTTGAAATTGTCGACTGAAGCGGTGGTCCATGATCTTTATGGATGCTACCTTCTGAGGTGCCTGGAAGTGCCCACAACTTTCCTCATTGCTTGCTCAACCAAGCTGGCAGCACATCAGTACTCCATGGTTGAAATGAATCGACAAGAAAGCAGACCAACGACAGAAGTACAGAAAAAAACCTGACAGCGGATGGGGGTAATCGCGGGGTGAACCTGGAAGTACAGTCTGTGCCACTTTGCTGCCCACGATAGGCATCTCATCTAAACCACATATTGAGTAGAAAGCTTTTGTGACAGGTCAGTGGCAAAAACATCAATGTACAGATGAACAGAAAATGTCCGCTAACCCTGTGACAGAAATGAGCTCAGTGTGCCCAAACGTGGCAGCAAAACCAAGCAGTTGAAATGAAACTCGGATGTCTTACCCAGTTTCATAGGCGTTTTCAACCCCCATCCTGATTTTCCAAATTATTTGAAGATTTCAGACATACAGAGCTTAATTATGTATCACATCTGCACTTCTATTTCTAACAATACGTTTATTTGTGAATTGTTCTGTGAAGGTGTGCGTGATGTGCTTCAGATGGCATCTCACCTGATCAGTGTATAATTCCATATGTGGCTGCAAATCTAAAGCCGGGGTATCATTTGCTCTTTCACTGGCAGACACATTTCCTTATGAAATATAAGAAGAAAATTTCATAGAGGATGGAATCCTCATTATGAAGTAGAGTGCTGCTTACGATATAAAGGACAGGGCCGGAGGTAACTCATTTAGCAGTCTGTTTTAGTAGAAAGTCTACCCGGTGGTGTGCGTCTGTCTCTCTGCCTACCTGTATGGATGTTTTTCTGAGTTCTCTTTGTCCATTGCAATATCACAGGGCAGCACCAGGTGCAAGGCAGGAACCCACCTCTGAGAGGACCCCATAACACAGAGGGCCACCTTGAATATTAAAGAACAAAAGAAAGTATCTATCTATCTATCTATCTATCTATCTATCTATCTATCTATCTATCTATCTAACCCTGCCAACTACGCTAAAATAATCCATCTATCTGTTATATAGTGCATATCTATCTATCCATCTATCTATCTATCTATCTATCTATCTATCTATCTATCTACCTATCTATCATATCTATCTATCTATCTATCTATCTATCTATCTATCTATCTATCTATCTATCTATCTATCTATCTATCTATCTATCTATCTATCTATCTATCATATAGTGCCTTTCATGTCTATCTATCTATCTATCTATCTATCTATCTATCTATCTATCTATCTGCCATCTATCTATCTATCTATCTATCTATCTATCTATCTATCTATCTATCTATCTATCTATCATATAGTGCCTTTCATATCTATCTATCTATCTATCTATCTATCTATCTATCTATCTATCTATCTATCTATCTATCTATCTATCTATCTATCTATCTATTATTAATCCAAATAAATCCTCTGTGATAACATGAAGCTCCGAGGAGCACAAAAAGGCTAAAAGGAGTTGCCAGCAAAGGCAATCCACGGCGTCCCAATATGAAAATCATAAAAGTCCCAGGAGGTTCTGCTCAAGCTTTCTAACACACTGGTGAGGCCTCAACTGGAGTCCTGGGTGGGCAATGTTGGTCTCCAAAAGGACATAACAGCACTGGAGAAAGTCAGAGAAGAGCGACGAGGCTGAGTCAGGGCTACAGAGGATGAGTTATGAGATTACATTATAGCCCAATTGTAAGCATGCGGGACGGCACAGTGGCACAGTGGGTAGCGCTACTGCCTTGCAGTTAGGAGACCAGGGTTCACTTCCCGGGTCCTCCCTGCGTGGAGTCTGCGTGTTCTCCCCGTGTCTGCGTGGGTTTCCTCCCACAGTCCAAAGACATGCAGGTCAGGTGCATTGGTGATCCTAAATTGTCCCTGGTGTGTGCGTGGTGTGTGGTGTGTGCCCTGCAGTAGGATATGTTCCTGCTTTGCGCCCTGTGCTGGCTGGGATTGGCTCCAGCAGACCCCCGTGACCCTGTGTTAGGATATAGCGGGTTGGGAAAATGACATGACTTATAAAATTTGATATCTCGCTTTTGAAATCTAATAAGTTTGAGGATGTCGATTATCAAATTTTACAAATTCAATATCAAATTTCAAAAGCGTGACATCAAATTTTAAAAACTTGATTTCATATTGGGCAGCACAGTGGTAGCTGCTGCCTCGCCATAAGGAGACCCTGGTTCGCTTCCCTGGTCCTCCCTGCGTGGAGTTTGCGTGTTCTCCCCGTGTCTGCATGGGTTTCATCCCACAGTCCAAAGACATGCAGGTTAGGTGGATTGGCGATCCTAAATTGTCCCCTAGTGTGTGCTTGCTGTGTGTGTTTGTGCCCTGTGGTGGGTTGGCACCCTGCCTAGGGTTTGTTTCCTGCCTTGCACCCTGTGTTGGCTGGGATTGGCTCCAGCAGACCCCCGTGACCCCGTAGTTAGTATGTAGTGGGCTGGATAATGGATGGATGTGAGCATGTGGGGTTCAGTTCCACACATAATCTCAAGGAAGTCACTGATGCATTACAATACAATACAATTCATTTTTGTAGAGCCCAAAATCACACAAGGAGTGTCACAATGGGCTTTAACAGGCCCTTTCTTTTGACAGCCCCCCCCAGCCTTGACTCTCTAAGAAGACAAGAAAAGAATCCCAAGAAATACCCTGCATGTCTCTCTATTATAATAAAAAAAATCTTAGGAAGGAGACGAGACGTGACTTTTTCAGTGAGACACTTTCATGTCCCACGAGACGAGACTTTGTGCCAAGAGTTTTAACCAGGCCTGGGGCCGGAAATAAAAGAAAAAGAGTAAATAGCAAAGTAGAACATCGTAAAGAATTCAAAAATGTTGGTGCGATTCACATACAGAGCAGATTAGAGATAATGGAAGTATGAAAATTCAACCATCTCCAAAAAATGATAGTAAAGATCACATTAGATAGATAGATAGATAGATAGATAGATAGATAGATAGATAGATAGATAGATAGATAGATAGATAGATACTTTATTAATCCCAAGGAGAAATTCCCATACTCCAGCAGCAGCATACCGATAAAGACAATATTAAATTAAAGAGTGATAACAATGCAGGTATAACAGACAATAACTTTGTATAATGTTAACGTTTACCCCCCCGGTGGAATTGAAGAGTCACATAGTGTGGGGTCTCCTCAGTCTGTCAGTGGAGCAGGATGGTGACAGCAGTCTGTCGCTGAAGCTGCTCCTCTGTCTGGAGATGATCCTGTTCAGTGGATGCAGTGGATTCTCCATGATTGACAGGAGTCTGCTCAGCCCGTCGCTCTGCCATAGATGTCAAACTGTCCAGCTCCGTGCCTACAATAGAGCCTGCCTTCCTCACCAGTTTGTCCAGGCGTAAGGCGTCCCTCTTCTTTATGTTACCTCCCCAGCACACCACCGTGTAGAAGAGGCGCCACCACAACTGTCTGATAGAACATCTGCGGCATCTTATTGCTGATGTTGAAGGACGCCAGTCTTCTAATGAAGTATAGTCGGCTCTGACCTCTCTTACACAGAGCATCAGTATTGGCAGTCCAGTCCAATTTATCATCCAGCTGCACTCCCAGGTATTTATAGGTCTGTACCCTCTGACAGTCACCTCTGATGATCACGGGGTCCATGAGGGGCCTTGGCCTCCTAAAATCCACCACCAGTTCCTTGGTCTTGCTGGTGTTCAGGTGTAGGAGGTTTGAGTCGCACCATTTAACAAAGTCCTTGATTAGGTTCCTATACTCCTCCTCCTGCCCACTCCTGATGCAGCCCACGATAGCAGTGTCGTCAGCGAACTTTTGCATGTGGCAGGACTCCGAGTTGTATTGGAAGTCTGATGTTTGTTGGCTGAACAGGAGAAGAGAAAGTCCAGTTCCCTGCGGCGCTCCTGTGTTGCTGACCACAATGTCAGACCTGCAGTTCTCGAGATGCTCATACTGAGGTCTGTCTGTAAGATAGTCCACGATCCATGACACCAGGTGTGAATCTACTCCCATCTCTGTCAGCTTGTCCCTAAGTAGCAGAGGTTGGATGGTGTTGAAGGCGCTAGAGAAGTCCAGAAACATAATTCTTACAGCACCACTGCCTCTGTCCAAGAGGGAGAGGGATCGGTGTAGCATGTAGATGATGGCATCCTCCACTCCCACCTTCTCCTGGTATGTGAACTGCAGAGGGTTGAGGGTGTGGCGGACCTGTGGCCTCAGGTGGTGAAGCAGCAGCCTCTCCATGGTCTTCATCACATGTGACTTCAGAGCGATAGGCCGGAAGTCATTCAGCTCACTAGGACGTGATACCTTTGGGACTGGGGTGATACAAGATGTTTTCCAAAGCCTCAGGACTCTCCCCTGTTTCAGGCTCAGGTTGAAGATGCGCTGTAGAGGACTGCCCAGCTCCAGCGCACAGGCCTTCAGCAGTCGTGGCGATACTCCATCTGGACCCGCTGCTTTGCTGGCACGAAGTGTTCTCAGCTCTCTGCTCACCTGGGCTGCTGTAATTGTGGGTGGGGATGTCTCTGCTATGCTGGTATCAGCAGACAAACAAATGGAAAATATCACTCGGTGGAATAACAGAATAGTGAAAAGAGATTGAATATATTGTTTGGATTTAAACTTTCATTTGTGTGGCTATCAGGGAAAAGTAGTGTTTCTTCCCAACGAAGAGGCGTATCCGCGAGAATTAAAACATTTGCTGTTTGGTGAAAGTGAAATCCACATACGCGAGCGACAGAGACACAAAGTGGCAGGCACATAGCGCAGGCTGGGGGGTTGGCAAGCGAAGCGAGCAGGAGGTGAGCCCCCTAGTATAATGCAGGGTGTCCACAAAGTCTCTTTACAATTTCAAAAAACTACTAAAAAGGAAATTGATGATTGTTTTCTGTGAGCGAAATGATGGAGTCCACAGCTGCCACATAAGAGTGTGCTGGAAACTCATTATACTGCCCCTAAATTTGTCGCTCCAGTGACGCCATCAGCAACTGTGGTCAGCAAATCTGACATACCCTATGACTAGAAGTCATGTGACATCGGCTTTAGGTTTATGTACTTGACTTTGTTATCCCAAAGGGAAAAATGTCTTTGCAGTTGGAAAGTACAAAGAAAAAAAAAAAAAAAAGACGTTGCTATTACTGAGATAAAGGAAAATAAGCCACCAATATGGCGGTAATTGTTACAATCTGCTCACCCATCCACAAGATTTCTACAAATAAGAATAATGACTGTTATCAGCGCGCAGTAATGATTCAGAATTCAGCAGGACCCCTATTAGAAGTTCATTCCCAGAACAGACGCACGATGTAAGAGAACGGAGGGAGATGATCCTGCTGCCTGTCGGCACAAACGCAGCGCCCGGTGCTTCTGGCCCCACCATGTGTTATCAGATCTCCTCACTGCCTCGTTTCTTCTGCCTTAGCTTCTTGTGCAATTGTAACTCCTAAATTTAGTGAGGGGGAAACCACATGGCTGTGAAAAAATGACATTTTGTACTCAGCCAGGCTGTCACACAAGTGAGCGCCAATTCAGAGCGACAGGCCTCATGTTAACTAAATGACATAAAATCTGCCATTGAAGCCCCGGGCTGATGTGCCATGTGGTCTTTTCAGTAGGTGAACTGCTCCTATGCCAAGCAGACACAGGAAACTGACGGATGGGCCGACATCCCATAGTGGTTACTCTCACTGGAGCCTCGCCCTGTTCCATTCACCACCCCCCCCGCCGCTGAACAGCATCCCACATTAAAACAAGGCCGACAGGTGCGCCGCTCTGTTCCCTGTTTTAGTTTGACTTGCGGCTTTAGGACTCATCCAGGGGGAGCACACAGAGAAACCCGCGGTGGCACCCCTCCCAAAGCCCTGGAAACAATGACGCTCAAAATACACACAATAAATCCGGGGATTGTTTACCTTAAATAATGAAAGGTTCAGGCCCAGCCGTGAAAACTTTGATGTCGCTCCATTAGCTGCAGCCACCCACATACGTTAATCCCCCTTTCCCCTTCCCCCCTTCCAAAATAAATCTATTTGGGATATAAAAACACATGCAGGAATTCCAGCTTGCAAACCTCATACAGGCTGGAAAGAACTGAAAGGCACACATTTCAAAAGCAAGTTTCCTAAACAATAACGCTAGTTAGGATCTGTTAGATTCCTTCATCTTCCTGACTTTCCTTGCAGGGTGATACAGGAGTGGGCCGAGGGGCTCTGACAGAAACCACAGACTCCTCCTCACACCTCAGACAGAAGCAGACATTTATGAGATAAGCAGAGGGGCTACACTGTGGTGGGCTGCTGCCTCACAGTTCCAAGAGGGATTGCTGACTTCTAATCAGTTTAGATATGAATGTACACGGACGGACAGACAGACATGAAAGGCACGTCTTAACAAATAGATAGACTGGTGTGGTAGGCACGAGAGGATATATACATGGAGGGGCAGATTTATGAAAGACACTATCTGGTACGTGAAGAGAGAGTCTGAAAGGTACTATGATAAATAGATATGAAAGGGCATTGTATAAAAGACAGATAGCACTAAACGTCACTACATAATTGATATATGGCCATGAAAGGCACTATATAAGGAAAAGACTGATAGATACAATAGGCACAGAGTGATATCAATAACCTGATAGATAAACAGATATGTAGACACCATAGATAGATAGCCAGGAAAGGCACCATATAATGTATAGATAGATAGATAGATAGATAGATAGATAGATAGATAGATAGATAGATAGATAGATAGATAGATAGATATGAAAGGCACTTTATAATAGATAGATAGATAGATATTTTAGCATAGTTGGCAGGGATAGATATTTTAGCGTAGTTGGCAGGAATAGATAGATATTTTAGCTTAGTTGGCAAGATTAGAGATAGATAGATAGATAGATAGATAGATAGATAGATAGATAGATATTTTAGCATAGTTGGCAGGAATAGATAGATATTTTTAGCGTAGTAGGTAGGATTAGATAGATAGATAGATAGATAGATAGATAGATAGATAGATAGATAGATAGATAGATAGATAATGTAGCTATAATAGGTGTCACAAAAGCAGACCACAGACATTAAAAGGTTTGGGGCAGCCACCCATATATTGTGCCTTGGCTACAAATGGGTTTAAATTGATTGAGATGATCACAGGTTCGAGTCCAAAACAGAAACTGAATGTAATAGGAAAAGATGGCGGCTTTAAAGCCCGGGACCAGAAGTGACGTCTTCTGGACTGAAGGTGACGTCATCACTGGTTTCAGAAGGGGTGTCTTTTATACCGGAAGTGATGTCATCCATGGCGCCGGGACCTGGCAAGATTTCCTGTGGATGATCTGCAGAAGATTGGTCTGGCTTGGTAGTACAATTCTTAAGGCCTTTCAGATGTCCCCAATCGCACGTGTGTGACATAGGCAATATATGAAATGAAAGGCAGTATATAATAGATAGCCTTAAATATATAATAGCTAGATGGCCATGAAAGACACTAATTAATAAAAAGATTAATAAATATGATAGGCATTGTCTGATATAGACAGTCAGACAATCAGACACCCATCAAAGGCAGTAGATTTGATTGCTAAACAGAGAGATAAATAGATTAACATGCACAGTGTATTTGATAGCTAGATACAGAGAGACCATAAAAGGCACTATATAATACATACATAACTATAATAGGCAGTATATGATAGAGAGATAGATAGATAAACAGATATGAAAGACACGTCATAGTAAATGGAAAGAGAGATATGAAAGGCAGTAAATAATAGACTCACTCTCATTTTTCAACTATATGTAATAAATAGAGAGCAATGAAAGGTATTTTTTAATAAATAAATAGATATGACAGGCAATGCATGGTAGAAAGACACTTTGTAGTACATGGATAAAATGTCTAGATCGAGAGATAGTTTATGTAATAAGAAAATGTAATATTCAGCAAGTAATGATTTAGTAAATTAAATGGATAATTACATCTCTGTATATATAAAATCTCTGCGGTGGGTTGGCACCCTGCCCAGGATTGATTCCTGCCTTGTGCCCTGTGTTGGCTGGGATTAGCTCCAGCAGACCCCCGTGACCCTGTATTCGGATTCAGCGGGTTAGAAAATGGATGGATGGATATATAAAATCTTATGTCTCTCTGTCTGCTTCACACGAGAGAACTAATTAACGGATTTAGATCTTTTTTTTCTGTAATTTGCTTGAAAATTCCAGTTGATTTTGCGACGTCTCTCATTGCGCTAAGTATCATAGTTCAGTTGCGGTTCAGATTTATTTGTGCGAACCTGAGAGAGAAGCTGTGGGCAGAGGGGAAGGAGAAGCTGGGCCCTCCTCACTCGTGCGCCAGCCTCTGTTCGACTCTGTCTACCTGTCACCACGTGTTGGAGTGTATGTACCTCGCCTCTGCTTAGCTAGCGATACCTGTTGGTTGAGGAGACATTCTAATCTGAAGATTGTTAAGGGCTAACGGTGGGAGTTTTTGAGAGAGATCAGAGCTACGTGTGTTTTAGAGGGTACCTGCTCATTGGCAGAGATATCATGGCCGCCTGCTTTTCTCCCCGCGCGGGGGACGCTCTGTCCCGTCAGAGCTGAACACGATCAGATACAGTGCCAGAGTCTGATGTCAGGGCGTACCTACCTTCCGCTTGTATTTGTAAAGTTTGTAAAGTTTGTCCCACTTCACTACTGCGTGGGCAGAGCTGCGGGGTACAGCTAGTCACTAATAAGCCAATAGACTAATTGAACTGACAAAGAAGTAAAGAAACCAAACAACAAACATGGATTCATATAATGGTAAGAAACTACAGGACTCCACGGCAAGAGCTCTTAACAAATAATAAGGAGCTGAGAACATGGAGACACCACACAGGCAGCAGGCCGGGGGCCAGATTTGAACCCGGGCAGCAGCGCCAGCCCCTACTCCACCCCCACCACCACCCATGACCAGATCAGGAAGTGTTAATTACAGGCCATCCTGAATGGCACAGCACGAGGAAGGAATTCCTGCCTTCTGTTAAGGAGACCTGCTTCTGGCGCACAAATTACCCAAAACAAAATTATCACTTCACTTGGTGAAAAGAATTAAGAGCAGGAAAGAAGCCGGTGATTTACTTAATCCCAGATGCGGAAGGCAGGGTGGCGGTGGAAACTCCAATATAAATATGGACTTCAGAAAGTGTCGCAGCTTACACGCTAATCACAGGAGTACGGTGAAGTGATTTCTTCAAGTTTTAATGATTTTTTTTTTTTTGTTCGTTTAATCTGAGCCCATTAAAAGAAAAATCGAAAGTGCCCATCTATTCTGTATCAAGCCTGCAAATGTAGTGTCATGGAGTAGCTGGACTGGACACAACACAACACAGGATGGGATGCCAGTCCATCATAGGACCTGCTCTCTCTTACACACACACACACACACACACACACACTGCCATTTTAGAGTTACCGACTAACGTATCCTGCAGGTCTTTGGGATGTGGGAGGGAAACCAGAGTGTCTGGAGAGAAGCCTACACGGACCCGGGGAGACAGACATGTGCAAACTTC
Source organism: Polypterus senegalus (assembly GCF_016835505.1). Classification (NCBI taxonomy): domain Eukaryota; kingdom Metazoa; phylum Chordata; class Cladistia; order Polypteriformes; family Polypteridae; genus Polypterus; species Polypterus senegalus. Next base: position 183,201,950 of record NC_053160.1, read on the forward strand.
AGTTTTTGCATTTTTAATAAAATTTCAAACCTTAGATAACAGATAACATGAGGACAATTGAAAAAAAAACTGTGATGAGAACAGGCGACAGGGGCGGCTCTAGGCAGAGAAAGAACCGGTGGCCCCTTCGCCCGCCAATGTCAATATGGTATCTTATGCACGGCGGATGGCCACGTCCATTGTGGACACTGCATAGCCGGCTCGTGCTCATGACACGCTTCTATATGCGCGTGTCCGTAACTTGAAAACCAAATGGCGGCCCATGATATTCTCATTATGGCAGACCATTACAATACTACATATAGCTTACTGCTCCGACTCGAGTGACATTAGTAAATACAGCGTACTAATTAACAAGAAACACAATGTTTTTCGGCACAGCTGTGTTGTTATTTTCTCTTTCTGTTTTATATTCAATATATATTGGTGTGGCGGACCCTGGGATTTGGCGGCCCTGTGCAGGTGCACAGTTTGCACATGCCTAAGGTCGCCTCTGCAGGCCATTCAGTCCAACAAGCTCTTCCATCCTGTTCACCTTGCTTGTCCTAAAAACATCAAGTCGAGCTTTGAAGGTACACTAATGTCCTGCTCTCCACCACACTACTTACGTATTCCAGGTGTCTAATGTTCTTTGCGTGAAGAAACACTTTGTAACATTTGTGTGAAATCTGCCAGTAGCAAGTTCCTGACTGTGTCTCAATGTTCTGGTTGCAGAATTAATTTTCAAGTGACAGCTGGGATATACAGTCATATGAAAAGGTTTGGGAACCCCTCTCAGCCTGCATAATAACTGACTCTCCTTTCAACAAACAAGATAACAGTGGCTTGTCTTTCATTTCCTAGGAACATCTGAGCACTGCGGTGTTTTCCGAACAAAGATTTTTAGTGACGCAGTATTTAGTTGTATGAAATTAAATCAAATGTGAAAAACTGGCTGTGCACAAATGTGGGTCCCCTTGTCATTGTGCTGATTTGAATGCCTGTCACTGCTCAATGCTGATTACTTGGTTGGCTGAGCGCGTTAAGCCTTGAACTTCATAGACCGGGGTGTCCAATCATGAGTGGTCAAAGGTATTTAAGGTGGTCAGTTACAAGTTGTGCTTCCTTCCCTTTGACTCTCCTCTGAAGAGTGACAGACAGCATGGGATCCTCAAAGCAACTCTCAAAGATCTGAAAACAAAGATTGTTGAGTCTCTGGTTTAGGGAAGGCTACAAAAGCCACCTCAGAGGTTTAAACTGTCAGTTTCAACTGTAAGGAATGGAATCAGGAAATGGAAGGCCACAGGCACAGTTGCTGTTAAACCAACCCAGCAGGTCTGGCAGGCCAAGAAAAGTACAGGAGTGGGATATGAAGAGGCAGGATTGTGAGAATGGTGACAGACAACCCACAGATCACCTCCAAAGACCTGCAAGAACATCTCGCTGCAGATGGTGTATCTGTACATCGTTCTACAATTCAGAGCAATTTACACAAAGAACATCAGTATGGCAGGGTGATGAGAAAGAAGCCCTTTCTGCACTCACGCCACAAACAGAGTCGCTTGTTGTATCAAATGCTCATTTAGACAAACCAGAGTCATTTTGGAACAAAGTGCTTTGGACTGATGAGACACAAATTGAGTTATTTGGTCAAAACAAAAAATGCTTTGCATGGCGGAAGAAGAACACCGCATTCCAAGAAAAACACCTGCTACCTCCTGTCAAATTTGGTGGAGGTTCCATCATGCTGTGGGGTTGTGTGGCCAGTTCAGGGACTGGGGCCCTTGTTAAAGTCGAGGGTCGGATGAATTCAACCCAAGATCAACAAATTCTTCAGGATAATGTTCAAACATCAGTCACAAAGTTGAAGTTACTTAAGCAGGGGTTGGATATTCCAACAAGACAATGACCCAAAACACAGTTGGAAATCTACAAAGGCATTCATGCAGAGGGAGAAGTACAATGTTCTGGAATGGCCGTCACAGTCCCCTGACTTGAATATCATCGACAATCTATGGGATGATCTGAAGCAGGCTGTCCATCAAATTGAACTGAACTGGAGAGATTTTGTATGAAGAATGGAGTCTAAAATACCTCCATCCAGAGTCCAGACACTCATCACAGGCTATAGGAGGACAGCGTCTAGAGGCTCAAAGGAGCAAAAGGAGGCTCAACTAAGTATTGATGTCATATCTCTGTTGGGTGCCCACATTTATGTACCTGTCTAATTTTATTATGATGCATATTGCATATTTTCTGTTAATCCACTAAACTTAATGTCACTGCTGAAATCCTACTGTCTCCATAAGGCATGTCAGATATTAAAAGGAAGTCGCTTCTTTGAAAGCTCAGCCAACGATAAATAAAAATCCAAAGAATTAAGAGGGGTTCCCAAACTTTTTCATATGACTGTAAAGTCCCTTTATCATTTTAAACACCTTTGTCATTTTTCCTCTTAATCTCCGTTTTCTTAAACTGAAAAGGTTCAGCTCATTCAGTCTTGCCTCGTAGTTCACACCCCTACTTATAATCTGCTTAATTGCTTTTCTTGGGACTTTCTCAAGTGCTGCTATGCCTTTTTTGTAATATGGAGACCAAAACTGTACATAGCGCTCCCTCCAGGAGAGGCCTCCTTAGTGCACTGTGTTCTCCCCTTTGTTCCCGTTTTTCATTCTGTTTTGGTAGATAAAACATGAAACATCAGAAATCTGTTATTCTGATTCTGTGCATTACACGTTCGGCTCAGCACTTATTGGTGGTCCACTCTCACACGCACACAGAGTCCATCCCTACAAATTAGGATAAGAGGGCAAGGCACAGACTGCTTGGACTGAGTCACTGGGGATTATCAGGCTACACAACTGGTGGTCACAGGAGTGACTGGCTAAGAGTATGCAAATGAAGTCTGTGATCGAAAATCACCACAATAATAATAATAATAATAATTATAATACATTTAATATAATGTGACATGCAAAGGTTCAATTCCTTCAGTCTCTTAAATTGAAAACTCATCTTCAGCCATCAAAGTTGAGAGGGCGGGCTCTGGCAAGTACCATGTTCTGATTGGTGAACAATGGGTCGAGTGGATATAAATCACATTTACAGATGCAGACTCCAGATGATCAAAGGAATTCTTTGAAACGTCTGCTTGCTTGCATGTCAATCTGCCACGGATGTGCGCAGCCACAACTTTGAGCAAGTGCTTCTCCGACAATTCACCAATCAAAACACAGTACACACTGGAGCCCCGCCTTCTTTTCAGTTCAAGCCATAACTCATGTTGTGTGCAGCTTCACTAAAATAAATAAATGTAGAAATAATTAAACTAATAGATAAAGAACTCATCAGCAAAATACATATCTCATGACCTTGTTTACTTTTTAATTAGTTTAATGAAAAAGCAAAATAAAGGGTATAACATAAAATGTAATTTCAGCTGAAAAACATAAAATAATAAAGAATAAGTAAAATGAAAAAAAGAAAATTAAATCTACTTAAATTCAAATAAAATTAAAACCACCAAAACCAAAAAAAAAAAATATGAAAAACAAAACTCAAATCCATATAAAGTAAAATGTTACAAAAAATGTATATGCATAATGGAAAAAATATATAGTGAAATAAAATACAAATAAGAAAGAAAAATGAAAATTAGAAGATAAAATAAAAAGAAAATTCAATAAAATAAAAGTTTGAAAGAAACATCAAAAATATAATAAACAGTGACTGAAATAAAAATGAACAATCTCCAGAGAATAAGAAAAAAATCAAACAATAAAATGCAATAAAAAGAATAATTTCCAAATTATAATAAAGAGTAATTAAAATAAAATTAAAAATAAGAAAAAAAAAACATAAAAGCAAAATAAGGTAAAATAAAAGAAAAAAGAAAAAGTTGGAAGAAAAACATAGTAAATTAAAAAAAAAAAATATAAAAAAAAATATATATATATATATATATATATCAAACAAATAAGAGAATTAAAACAATAACTCAGTTACTATAAAATAGAAAGTTTGAAAGAAAATTCAAAAGTGTAATAATAATAATAATAATAATAGAAACACAAAAGCAAAATGAGATAAAATAAAAAAGCAATGTAAGAAAAAATTAATTGAAATAAAAATCTCAAAAGAATAATGATACAAATAAAAATGTAGTTAAAATAAAATGTTTAAAAAAAAAAACAAACTTGTAAAAAAAGCATGACATAAAATTTATAAAATTCAAAATCCCAATAAAATCTGAAATAAAATCAAAAGTGAAATAATAAATTATTGAAATAAAATAAAATCAATAAATTGTAAAATCAGAGTCACATGTAAGTGACAAAACACAAACCTAAAAAGTTGCAGAGAAACTTCAAAGGCACAATAGAAAAAATATCAGCTTTACTAGGAAAAGAAAATTCAAAAGATTAACATGTTGGGAAAAAAAAGATAATTAGATCATTTTTGTATTATCTGTATTTATTTATTTATGTATGTATGTATGTATTTATTTCTGATATTACATATCTATTGACTATATTTATGTATCTACTGTCGATTGCAAATACCATCCATTGCATCAATGTTCATATTGCTAACTACACGTCAGTATTGCTGCTACTTCTTTGTCTCGTCTTTGCACAATGTCTTGTCTTGTTTGTGTTTTAATTTTCATTTTTAATTTTAATTTATTTTCAATTTATTGTTTGCACTTCATGTTGTTACACGGTGGACCCTGAGCTTCGCAATTTCGTCTCTCTGTATACTTGTATATGGTGGAGATGACAATAAAGTTCGCTTTGACTTCCCTTGGGGGGAAAAAAAATCTCCAATATTGTTTACAAATAAATATATATAATTAAGGAAAATTTAAAATCAGAATTAGAATTAATTACTCAGAATTAACCATTCAAATCAGGATTAAAATAAAATATTAGAAAGTTTGAAATTTTAATAAAAGAAAAGTCAAACCTTTAATATACAATTAAAAATAACATAAAATTAAAACAGAGCTCTGTTTTAAAACTGGTAAAAAAATAGAAATTTTAGCCAAGTAAACATTAAGAAAGAAATCCAAATATAATACTACATTTTTAAAAAGGTTGTAAAAATTAAATGTAACAATTTAGAAAAAAGTTGGAGGTATAATGGAATACAAAATACAGTACTACAAAAATATAGAATAAAATACAAATTCTTAAGCATCATAAAATCTGTAATAAAGTAAAATAAAAAATAAATAAATAAAATAAAAATAAGAAAGAAACTAGAAAAGCATAAATAAATAAAAGTAAAATTCAGTGGAATAATAATAATGTACAATCTGCAAGAGCATAATAAAGAAGGAGCTCTCTGATGTGTAATAGAATTAAATACTCAAATGCACAAAACAAATAATAAGAACATAAAAGCACAGAACTCCATCAGGCGCATTTCCAGAAGCAGCGGCCTCTCCTGACGGCACCAGACATGGCGCCTGGTCCAGCCGTCCCCTTCGCCTCTTTGGGATGTGAGGTGAGTGTGGGGTCTTGGAGAGAACGTGCCGGCTGTGCTCAGAGCGTGAGTGGGCTGGGACTCGGACCTGAGGGTCTGGAGCTGACAGGCCCCCCACTGCTCCTGGCCCAATGCAGTGCTTACTGTATATCTTTGATTTGTACTTCTGTCGGCTTATTAAAGCCCCTTGTGATGACGAGGGACCAGAGTGACCAGCTAAGTGACCGACTGCACTGACTGGTGAGTGTTGTTTGAAGAGGCCTGTAGCCATTCTCAGTTTGTAATCCATCCTTCAATTGACCGCTTTGTACTTTTTAGAGTGCCAGTCACAAAGTGCTTCTCTCCAAGCTTGTCTTATCTTATTGTGCCATCGCAGCTGGCAGGCTTGGTTCTGTAGTCTGAGTGCCACTGTAAAGGTGTCATAAACTCTCCTACTGCCTTCTCCCCTCGTCGACATATGGGGGGTATTGGAGTTGTTGGGACAGGCCCCTGTGCCGTTTCGCATGCTATCTGAGTCTAAATAGTCTGTTCATCTTGGCTGCCTTGATCCTTCAAGTGATATTTTCTTTCCATTCAAGAATGGCAGAAATTTCAAATGAGTTTATGGAAAACCAAAATCTCCGCCCTGCTGAACCAGTAAGGCCTTGCAAAGTGATTAAGAAATCGATTGTTCTGCACTTGTTTGCACAGCTGGGCCAGACGCTGACTTTGATGTGCTGATGTTGTTTTGTTTTTTTTTTCTCCCTCTAAGCTTTACTGAAAAGAAAATAGTTTTAACGTTTAAGGAATGAAATGATAGTAAACCTTTCAGCAGAATGTCAGGAGTAATGGTTGGTTGTTATTATTATTTTATTTTTTTTTGGTGGATATTATCCATTCATTTTTCAAGCCTGTGTTTTCTGAGATGGTGGGGTGGGGCTGTGTTATCGATGGATGAGTGAGACTCGCCACATTCGTTACTACATTGGCCTGCTCTCCACACACACACACACACACACACACACACTCACACACACACACACGCAGTTACTTACGAGTGATGCCTAATGCCAGTGTCACAGTATGTGCCTTTTTGTGGTGGGTGTCAGATTTACTGATCACATTTTCAGATTACAATACATGACTGAAAAATCACAGGCCGTGTCACATTTACAAATACAGTCTAGAGAAACTCGCTTAGCCACTAATACACAAGCGAGGCAAGCACATCATATATATATACATACATATTGTGTATATATATATATATATATATATATATATATATATATATATATATATATACAGTGGAGGAAATAATTATTTGACCCCTCACTGATTTTGTAAGTTTGTCCAATGACAAAGAAATGAAAAGTCTCAGAACAGTATCATTTCAATGGTAGGTTTATTTCAACAGTGGCAGATTGCACATCAAAAGGAAAATCGAAAAATAACTTTAAATAAAAGATAGAAATTGATTTGCATTTCATTGAGGGAAATAAGTTTTGAACCCCTACCAACCATTAAGAGTTCTGGCTCCCACAGAGTGGTTAGACACTTCTACTCAATTAGTCACCCTCATTAAGGACACCTGTCTTAACTAGTCACCTGTATAAAAGACACTGTCCACAGAATCAATCAATCAAGCAGACTCCACACTCTACAACATGGGAAAGACCAAAGAGCTGTCCAAGGATGTCAGAGACAAAATTGTAGACCTGCACAAGGCTGGAATGGGCTACAAAACCATTAGCAAGAAGCTGGGAGAGAAGGTGACAACTGTTGGTGCGATTGTTGAAAATGGAAGGAGCACAAATGACCATCAATCGACCTCACTCTGGGGCTCCACGCAAGATCTCACCTCGTGGGGTGTCAATGGTTCTGAGAAAGGTGAAAAAGAATCCTAGAACTACACGGGAGGAGTTAGTTAATGACCTCAAATTAGCAGGGACCACAGTCACCAAGAAAACCATTGGAAACACATTACACGCAATGGATTAAAATCCTGCAGGGCTCGCAAGGTCCCCTGCTCAAGAAGGCACATGTGCAGGCCCGTCTGAAGTTTGCCAATGAACACCTGAATGATTCAGAGAGTGACTGGGAGAAGGTGCTGTGGTCTGATGAGACCAAAATAGAGCTCTTTGGCATTAACTCAACTCGCTGTGTTTGGAGGAAGAAAAATGCTGCCTATGACCCCAAAACACCGTCCCCACCATCAAGCATGGGGGTGGAAACATTTTGCTTTGGGGTGTTTTTCTGCTAAGGGCACAGGACAACTTAATCGCATTAACGGAAAATGGACGGAGCCATGTATCGTGAAATCCTGAGCGACAATCTCCTTCCCTCTGCCAGGAAACTGAAAATGGGTCGTGGATGGGTGTTCCAGCACGACAATGACCCAAAACATACAGCAAAGGCAACAAAGGAGTGGCTCAAGAAGAAGCACATTAAGGTCATGGAGTGGCCTAGTCAGTCTCGGACCTTAATCCAATAGAAAACCTATGGAGGGAGCTCAAGCTCAGAGTAGCACAGAGACAGCCTCAAACCTTAGGGATTTAGAGATGATCTGCAAAGAGGAGTGGACCAACATTCCTCCTAAAATGTGCAAACTTGGTCATCAATTACAAGAAACGTTTGACCTCTGTGCTTGCAAACAAGGGTTTTTCCACTAAGTATTAAGTCTTTTTGTTAGAGGGTTCAAAACTTATTTCCCTCAATGAAATGCAAATCAATTTCTATCTTTTATTTAAAGTTATTTTTCGATTTTCCTTTTGATGTGCAATCTGCCACTGTTGAAATAAACCTACCATTGAAATGATACTGTTCTGAGACTTTTCATTTCTTTGTCATTGGACAAACTTACAAAATCAGTGAGGGGTCAAATAATTATTTCCTCCACTATATATATATATATATATATATATATATTCATGGCATTCGTAGTCTGAATCACAATCTGATTGTATGGGTGGTTACCTACCAGGTAATGCTTGTAGTTGGTCAGCAAGTCGGCTAACATCCACCATGGTGCCTTCTTTCAGTTGCGAGAAGCAGATCAGAGAATGGTTGAATAGTTTTACCCGAGGTTCGATCCATGAGAAGGGGGTGCAGCGAGTGTGTACGCCTGATGAGCCCAGAATTAGGGCGAAACACGTGTCGCGTACTCTTTGCATTATTTGACAGTAAAACTATTCAACCATATATATATATATATATATATATATATATATATATATATATATATATACAGTGGAGCCTTGAGATACGATCACCACTGTATACGAGAAATTCAAGATAAGAGGAAAGTATGAGCGAAAAATTCGGATCTAAATACTAGCATTGGCTCACGTAAAGAGCCACGAGCCAGGCTGTGGGTATGCATGACGCGTTTCCCGATCCGTCTCGACTTGGGGATTCACCCAAGCTGACACTGCCAGCCCGTCAGCTCACTCAGTGTTCCTTGTTCTCCCGTAGCATGAGGATCTACGCGTTTGTGCACTTGTGATTTCATTGTTTCGCTGTAGCAGTTCAGCGTATAAGCGTATCCAAAAATATCGCGGACATGCGAGCGAGCGAGAGAGATAAGGAGAGAGAGAGAGACGACGCGTCTTGAGTGGCGAGAGATAAGGAGAGAGAGACTCGCACGAGAGAGAAGAACCATCAGCTCAGTTATGATCACAGGATGCTCAGCAGACAAAGTGTATCCATACTACTTGTATTGCAAGACATCGCTCGCTTTATCAAGTCAAAATTAAAAAATTTAGCTCATCTTGCAAAACACTCGTAAACCAAGTTACCGAGGTTCCACTTGTATATATTATTTATCGGTGTTATTTGTTAGGAAAATTGATTTTTATGTTGATATTTTTGGGGGTGCGGAACAGATTAACTGGATTTCCATTATTTTCAATGGGGAAGTTTGTTCTAGATATGAGAAATTCGCTATACGAGCTCAGTGCTGGAACGAATTAAACTCGTATCTCGAGGTTCCACTGTATATATCTATACTAATAAAAGGCAAAACCCTCACTCACTCATCACTCACTGACTCATCACTAATTCTCCAACTTCCCGTGTAGGTAGAAGGCTGAAATTTGGCAGGCTCATTCCTTACAGCTTACTTACAAAAGTTAAGCAGGTTTCATTTCGAAATTCTACGCGTAATGGTCATAACTGGAACCTACTTGCGTACATATATACGGCCATAGCCTGCAGCTCTGTCGCCGTGTGAGGCGGAGTTGTGTCCCCCATCACCACGCCTCCCACGTAGTTGCCTGCCTGCCTATACTGCGTCCCCCATACCCACACCTCCCACGTAATTGAGTGTCTGCCCATATAAGGCCGTCCGTCAGCAGCAATCCAATAGACACGCTGCCGCTACGAGCCGTTTGTCATGCCTAAAACGAATACGATATTCGCGAGATACAAGTTTAGTGAGAGGACGCAAGGTATAAACAAGACTTTTGATCACTTTGTAACGGAGTTAAAATTGCTGGTGAAGGACTGTGCTTATGCAAATGAAGATGAGATGGTCAGGGATAGACTAGTGTTTGGCACAAACTCAGCGAAAATGCGAGAGAAACTTTTAAGTGCCGGGTCTGAGGTAACATTAAATAAAGCCGTGGACATCGCAAGATCGCACGAGAGAGCACAAGCACAGCTGAGAACCTTCGATGCATGTACTCTGAGCAGCTCACATGAGCTGACTGTGAACGCAGTACGCAGAGAACAAGCAAGAGCGCTGAACAAAAAACACATTACACAATTGAGAAGGCAGCAAAAGAATATGAAGCGAGTGACGCATACAAGCATATTCATAAGTGCAGCTACTGCGGAAACAAAGCACACGGTGGAAAAAGTCAATGTCCAGCTAAAGGGAGACAGTGTAAAAAATGTGGTAAATTGAACCAATTCGCTAAAGTTTGCAGGACTGGGAAAGGTAAACCCGTACATGAAGTGTGTGATGTCTCAGATAAAGAGGAAGACGAGCTGCTTATTGATGCAGTAAGAAAGGAACAACCCAATGAATCTGGACAAGCCTTTGTAGGCATATCAGTAGGAAAGCACCGTGTAAACCTTAAGTTTAAATTACGTTCATAGACACGCTGCCGCTAAATATTCGCAGGCAAATCCATAACTTAATACCGGGAATGCCTGTTAAACATCTTAGATTCACAAGTAGCGATTTGGGTAGTGATCACTTCGATGAATGAAACCTGTTATCTTTACAACGGTTGACAACCACTGAATGTAACTTGAACACAACACGTCCTCCAAATACGAACCTGATTGAAAGAAATAATGATAATCAAATCCTTGATGACAGCAACACTCGTAACAGTGACAAAACAATTACATTGACAATCATCTTACGTTATTTTTAAAATGTTTCCTTTTCTGTTTCATTACTTCTTTAACACACTACTTCTCTGCTGCAAAGCGCGGGTATTTTGCTAGTATATATATATATATATATATATATATATATATATATATATATATATATAGAGAGAGAGAGAGAGAGAGAGAGAGTGAAAGGATTCAGACCGCACAGAAAAAGACTTGGGGGCAGACAGCCACCCACATACTTGAAATTGGTTGTCAAAATGAGAAGTTGGTTTTGCAAGTCTTTATAGACATCAGTCCAAAACAGAACTGGTAGACAAACAAAAACATGGTGGCTTTAAAGTGGGGCAGGGGAAATGACATCATCCAGGCAGGAACCAGAAGTGATGTCATCCGGGCCGGAATCAGAAGTGGTATTATTGTGCCCAGAACTGGAAGTGGCATCATTGAGTCCATGCAGAATTTCCCATGTTTTGTTCGGGGAGGATAAAGAGAACAGATCAGTGCACTCTGCCATTCCCTGGTCCAGCGTGGAGTTATCCTTTTTTGAAACCTTTAGCTGCCTCCCATTTGCATGTGTGTAACTATACATATATACATATATATATATACACACACACACACATACATACACATATAACCTGTTTATTGTTATACAGCCTGGGACTTTGTTTGTGTCTGGGGCTCAGTGATGCCCCCTAGCGTTATACAGTATATGTGTATGTGTGCTGTACGTGGTCTTCGGAGCAAAACACAACCCAAAGACTCCCTCGCAGTTTTATTATATTCATGAACTTGGAGAGGCGTCAGCTGACTCTTAAGAATGACCCTGGACAGAGGAGGTGGACCCTCCTGTGCATGTTGACCCACTTGCTTTTGTAAGAAGACACTGGTGATGCCATATCTTAGCTGTACTGCGGGCATATGAGTCCTATTCATTTTTTTTCTCGAGAAAATACCTCCAGACGGACAATGTTTTTAGTGAAAACATAAAGCCTTGCCCTCCATTGCTGAGGTGCCACCTAGTGGCTGTGGTTGAGCATGAGCAGAGCAGACTGCTCCGTACATACATATCTACTCTATATATATATATATCAAATCCTAAGCCTAAAAGTGCAACAATTTTATGTGACTTTTTTGTCACGCTTTAAATCAAGCTTATTTTAAAACTTACACACTGTATATATGTTTGGTATCATTCTTTTCAGAATTTATCGAACTTTAATGTGATGTTGTTAGATTTTCAGATTCTTATTCGGTTTTTAAGTTATAAACTAAAAAATATCAAAACCTTATGTCCCACGAGACAAGACTTTGTGCCAAAAGATTTAACCACACCCAGGGCCGGAAATAAAAGACAAAAGAGTAGGACAACTGCAAACAAAAATAGTCAATTGTTTTTTACAAAAACTCAAAGACATTGAAGGGAGGGAAGGCGGACATTTTATGGAGGCGGACCGGATATTGACGTGAGGAATGCTGGGATAGATGTAGTGGATTCTGGGAGCATGACGTCATCATGGATCAGCAGAGGGAATAAATTGATCCGGAAGTGTGTGCTTCCTATAGCCGTCCGGGCGTTCTTTTCGGCTGTGATGTCTCGGTCTTTCTAAGGAAGTAAAGAGAGACAGGTTAGTACACTGCCGTTGTCCCCTCCCTGGGACGTTTTCCGAAGCAAACCGGGTCGATCTGCTGTTCCCCAAGTGCTCGTGCGTGACTATATATATATATGCAGGGTGATCCAGATCTAATTATGCAGATCCAGATTGTATGGATGACTTTGATTTATGTGGGGTTGATTCCAGTTCGGCGCAAAGATGATTCTTCATGTCGTCAGTTTGCACACTTCTTTATGGTCTGGGATTTTTCGGGTGATTTTCTATGTAATAAACTTAATAGGTTATAGCGTAATGAAAATTGCATAATTAGATCTGGACCACCCAATATATATATATATATATATATATATATATATATATATATATATACATACACACACTAGAAAGCTTACTGTGTGTTAAGGGTGGATGTTGTCCTGGGTGGCTTTTTGATTCATCATTTGATATGATGCACGAGTTACATTGTCTGACATCATCCAGATGAAATTGTCTCTCATTCTGATGTGTCTTGCAATCTTCCTATGTCAACAGTCCTTCAGACTGGCCATTATTTATGTTGAAATCGCACATGGGATTCTGGGATGCGTGGCATTATAAACATATGATTGGCTAGCTGTATCTGTATAATCTCTTACCGTCTCCATTCTTTTTACCATTAAGTTATAAAACTTGTCTAGCCGTTATACCTAAAAGCACCATAAATTCCCTGCATAACTAAAGAGATGCATTAAAGTAAAGTAAAGTATAAATTACTGGTACAATACAGAAAGAATGTGTAAATGTATTTGGGTTATAAATTATTTGTTCACAAGAAAGGATGCTTTCAATGTAAATTAATTAGTTCAATTGCCTGAAGGGTCCTGTAAATTCCTTTATAGTTCATCATAATTAGTTTGTGCAAAATGAGAACTTAATATAAGCAGTGTGCAGTTTCAAAAGTGGCGATTTTGTTCTTTTGGACGAGGCAGAGCCTATCCTGGCAGCATCACTGCTCACACAGGGACAATCTGTAATCCCCCAGTTAACCTGTCTTGTACAGTTTAGGGGTTGTGGGACCAGGCAGACATCCACAAACTTTGGGTGGGATGCCAGTCCACATCATGGCACACGCACGCCCCCACTTGCAACTCACATAGGACTTATGTACCCTCATCCACGTTTGGGGATGTACAGTGGGATCGGTCAGCATTGGGCACAAAGCAAGAACCAACTTTGGATTTGGATGCCATTGCATCCCAGGGCTCCATCACCCACACTCTAAACAGAGCCAGTCTGTATTCCCCAATCAACCTGACTTCTAAGTCTTTGGGGATGAGGGTCTCAGAAAACCAGTCCTGGATGGGATGTCAGTGCATGTCGGGTCTCTCTCAGGAAAGGCCAATCAGTAATCCCCTACTGCACCTTACATGCAAGTCTTGGGGATGAGGGACTCGACATCACTTGCACAAGACAGAAGTCAGGCATGGAAGGATCACCACAAGGCCCCCCTCACGCGGACAAACTCGAGCATTACGTGTTACCTGCAGGAGTCGAGCGTTCACTTTGACATCCTCAGCTCAGTTTTTAAAGTGACAGCAGGAATATGTTTGACAACTCACAGGCAGTCGGACACAAAAGCGGTACACGTGAAGAGGCGGTGTGCTATTCTTGCCTGCCCTGTCTTGTCAGAAGCCTCCAGTAAAATTCAAGTATTAATTTTTTTTATTGTTAATTTAATTAAAAATGATTTAAGAAGCGCAGCCCCAGTGCAATATCAGCTTACCGCCTGTCAAGAGTTGCTCCCATCATTTCTTGTACACCTCTGAGGGATTTGACGGCGTTAACGTCCATCCTCCTGGGTCCTGCTCAGTGGTCGCGGTGTTTATCAGACACGGAGGGAGAAGAGGATAGGAAAAACATTTTAAAAAGCGTGCTGTGATTACCTTCAAAAAAAAAAGAAATGATCTAAGTTCAAAGATGTCAAGGTCATTTCCGGGAGAGACAACATTGATGAATGGAGAGAGGAAAGAACTGTTTTATTTAGTGTTGCTGCAAGCAAAAAATGTTTTAAAAAAATAAAGCAGCTGACGTATGGCAGGAAGCTTTTGAAGAAAAGTCACAGGATGCGGTGTGCGCAAGATGTGATAGGAAGAAGCTGGGATTCTACCAGGAGTCCGTTATATAGCGCCTTTCATGGCATTTGCCATAGCACGCAGTAGCCAAGAGTTTTTACTTAAGGCAATCATTTGAATGAGCTTTACTTTATGTAGCGTCCTCATGGCAGTCGGCTTCTTACTGCAGTACAAAGCAATCAAGAATATACAGTGGGGGAAAGATAGATAGATAGATAGATAGATAGATAGATAGATAGATAGATAGATAGATAGAAAGGCACTATATAATAGATAGATAGATATGAAAGGCACTATATAATAGATAGATAGATAGATAGATAGATAGATAGATAGATAGATAGATAGATAGATAGATAGATAGATAGATAGATACTTTATTAATCCCAAGGGAAAATTCACATAATCCAGCAGCAGTATACTGATACTAAGAAACAATATTAAATTAAATAGTAAAAAAAATGAAAAAAATAAAAATAAAAAAAGCAGACAATAACTGAGTAATGTTAGCATTTACTCCCCCAGGTGGAATTGAAGAGTCGCATAGTGTGGGGTCTCCTCAGTCTATCAGTGCAGCAGGACGGTGACAGCAGTCTGTCGCTGAAGCTGCTCCTCTGCCTGGAGATGATCCTGCTCAGTGGATGCAGTGGACTCTCCATGATTGACAGGAGTCTGCTCAGCGCCCGTCGCTCTGCCACTGATGTTAATACACCTGATGCAGCCCAAAATAGCAGTGTCATCAGCAAACTTTTGCACGTGGCAGGACTCTGAGTCATATTGGAAGTCTGATGTATATAGATTGAACAGGACCGGAGAAAGTCCAGTCCACTGCGGCACCCCTGTATTGCTGCACACAAAGTCAGACCTGCAGTTCCCAAGACGCACATATTGAGGTCTGTCTGTAAGATAATCCACAATCCGTGCCACCAGGTGTGAGTCTACTCCCATCTCAGTCATCTTGTCTCTTAGTATATATATATATATATAAGTACAGTTAGGTCCATAAATATTTTGACAGAGACTTTATTCTAATTTTGGTTCTGTACATCAACACAATGAATTTTAAATGAAACAACTCAGATGCAGTTGAAGTGAAGACTTTCAGCTTTAATTCAGTGAGTTGAACAAAAAGATTGCATAAAAATGTGAGGCAACTAAAGCATTTTTTGAACACAATCCCTTCATTTCAGGAGCTCAAAAGTAATTGGAAAATTAAATAACTGGAAATAAAATGTTCATTTCTAATACTTGGTTGAAAACCCTTTGCTGGCAATGCCAGCCTGAAGTCTTGAACTCCTGGACATCACCAGATGCTGGGTTTTCTCCTTTTTAATGCTCTGCCAGGCCTTTACTTTCAGTTGCTGTTTGTTTGTGAGCCTTTCTGTCCGAAGTTTAGTCTTCAACAAGTGAAATGCTCGCTCAATTGGGTTAAGATCAGGTGACCGACTTGGCCATTCAAGAATTTTCCACTTCTTTGCTTTAATAAACTCCTGGGTTGCTTTGGCTGTATGTTTTGGGTCATTGTCCATCTGTATCATGAAACGCCGCCCAGTCATTTCTCTGAACACCTCAGAATTCATTCGGCTGCTTCTGTCCTGTGTCACATCATCAATAAACACTCGTGTCTCAGTGCCACTGGCAGCCATCACACTGCCTGACTCCACCGTGTTTTACAGATGATGTGCTATGCTTTGGATAGTGAGCTGTTCCACGCCTTCTCCATACTTTTTTCTTGCCATCGTTCTGGTAGAGGTTGATCTTGGTTTCATCTGTCCAAAGAATGTTTTTCCAGAACTGTGCTGGCTTTTTTAGCAAAGTCCAATCTAGCCTTTCTATTCTTGAGGCTTATGAGTGGCTCTCACCTTGCAGTGCACCCTCTGGATTTACTGTCATGCAGTCTTCTCTTTATGGTAGACTTGGAAATCGATACGCCGACCAAGCCCTGGAGAGTGTTGTTCACTTGGTGGGCTGTTGTGAAGGGGTTTCTCTTCACCATGGAAATGATTCTGCGATCATCAACCACTGTTGTCTTCCGTGGATGTCCAGGACGTCCTTTTTGTGTTGCTGAGTTCACCAGTGCTTGCTTTCTTTCTCAGGATGTACCAAACTGTAGATTTTGCCACTCGTAATATTGTAGCAATTTCTTGGGTGGGTTTTTTTCTGTTTTCGCAGCTTAAGGATGGCTTCTTTCACCTGCATGGAGAGCTCCTTTGACCGCATGTTGTCTGTTCACAGCAAAATCTTCCACATGCAAGCACCACACCTCAAATCAACTCCAGGCCTTTTATCTGCTTAATTGATAAGACATCACGACGGACTTGAACACACCTGCCCATGAAATAGCCTTTGAGTCAATCGTCCAATTACTTTTGAGCCCTGAAATGAAGGGATTGTGTTCAAAAAATACTTTAGTTGCCTCACATTTTTATTCAATCGTTTTGTTCAACCCACTGAATTAAAGCTGAAAGTCTGCACTTCAACTGCATCTGAGTTGTTTCATTTCAAATTTATTGTGGTAATGTACAGAACCAAAATTAGAATAAAGTCTCTGTCCAAATATTTATGGACCGAACTGTATGGGATCCCATGCTGCATTTGTAAGTAAACTGATTTACAAAGAAATGAGCAGTCTCTCAGTTTTATGGTAGTTTCTTTTTAATGGAGAGAGACAGAATATCAACCAAAAATCCAGAATAAAAAAAACACATGACATAAAAGTTATAAATTGATTTGAATGTCATTGACAGAAATAAGGATTTGATCCTCTACAACCCAGCCAGATCTCTGACTCCCACTGATTGATTGTAATCACCAATCAATCACAGATACTCCTGATCTCAACTCGTGATGTGTATAAATCACATCTGTCCACAGAATCCATTTCTTCCATTCCAACCTCTCCACCACCACCAGGGAGTAACACCAAGGAGCTGTCAAAGGACTTCAGGGACAAGACCTGCACAAGGCTGAAATGGGCTATAAGACCACCAGCAAGAAGCTTGGTAAGAAGGTGACAGCTGTTGGTGCGATAATTTGGAAATGGAAGATAAATATAAAATGAACGTCAATCACCCTATGATGTTTGCTGATGACATTGTGATCTGTAGCGACACTAGGGAGCAGGTTGAGGAGAACCTGGAGAGGTGCAGATCTGCTCTAGAGAGGAGAGGAATGAAGGTCAGTAGGACCAACAAGACAGAATACATGTGTGTGAATGAGAGGGAGGTCAGTGGAGGAGTTTAAATACTTGGGATCAACAGTACAGAGTAATGGGGATTATGGAAGAGAAGTGAAGAAGAGAGTGCAGGCTGGGTGGAGAAGAGTGTCAGGAGTGATTTGTGACAGTCGGGTATCAGCGACAGTGAAAGGTCTACAGGATGGTAGTGAGACTAGCTATGTTATATGGGTTGGAGACGGTGGCACAGGAGACAGAGCTGGAGGTCCATCCATCCATTTTCTAACCCGCTGAATCCAAATAGGGTCATGGGGGTCTGCCGGAGCCAATCCCAGCCAACACAGGGCAGGAACCAATCCTGGGCAGGGTGCCAACCCACCGCAGGACACACACAAACACACTCACACACCAATCACACACTAGGGCCAATTCAGAATCGCCAATCCACCTAACCTGCTTGTCTTTGGATTGTGGGAGGAAACCGGAGTGCCCGGAGGAAACCCACGCAGACACGGGGAGAACATGCAAACTCCACGCAGGGAGGACCCGGGAAGCGAACCCGGGTCCCCTAACTGCGAGGCAGCAGCGCTACCACTGCGCCACCGTGCCGCCCAGAGCTGGAGGTGGCAGAGTTAAAGATACTAAGATTGGCATTGGGTGTGACAAGGATGGACAGGATTAGAAATGAGGACCTTAGAGGGTCAGCTCAAGTTGGACGATTGGGAGACAAAGTCAGAGAGGCGAGATTGTGTTGGTTTGGATAAACACCTGCATTTAAGGGGGGTTCACGAGGACCACACCGTTAAGCCTTTTATTAATAACCAGCAACGGCGGACTGCACGATAACATGCAGCGAATACACTTTCTTTCTCTATACGTTTACCATTCGTTTGCTCAGAGGTTGATGCACTTGCTGCTTCCTGAGCAGCTCTTCTTTTCTCCACCCTAGTGGTCCACTTCTCCACTTCTTTTCGTTGGCATCCTGTCGCGTTAAAACTGATTAAGTCAGTGTTTGTGTTGCAATTACTTTGTACGTTTTCCTTAATTTTTCACTGAAGCTGCCTCAAGAATGATTTAAGAGATGAAGAGGTAGGGGAAGTGACGGTGAAGGTTAGGGTTAGGGTTAACCCTAACCCTAATGAGAACGGCGCCCGTACGCATGATTTTGATTCTACAATAAAATAAAATAAAAAGAGGAATAACCTTGGAGGTCAATCATCACCTTGAAAGCGGATTGTAGAAGTCACGTAGTATATTTGTACCAAATTTCAGGTCGATAGTTCAATCGTGGGTGGCACGGTGGCACAGTGGGTAGCGCTGCTGCCTCACAGTAAGGAGACCTAGGTTCGCTTTCCGGGTCCTCCCTGCGTGGGTTTCCTCCCACAGTCCAAAGACATGCAGGTTGGCGCGCTTGGCATGTGTGTGTATGTGCCCTGCGGTAGACTGGCACCCTGCCCGGGGTTTGTTTCCTGTGTTGGCTGGGATTGACTCTAGCAGACCCCTGTGACCCTGTAGTTAGGATATTATAGCGGGTGGGATAATGGAAGGATAGTTCAAACGGTTTGCGAGCTACAGGTGATTTAAAATCCTGGGCAGACAAATGAACAGCCACAGTAGCGTATTATAGAAGAAGATTAGCACAGAAAATGAGTGTAACACTGAAGTAGCAGCTCTGTCTTAACATTCAGTGTCATTTGCACCCGGGTCTACACCGCTCAGCACTAATTTTCAGGTCTTGGATACAACTGAAGGTTCAAAGTCCATAGCGAAATAAAAATAGTAAAAGGAAGTTAAACATTTACAACTATGACAAAGAGAACACTTCTCCAAATGCAAATATCATACTAGGAATTCGATATCTTAAGCAATACTCGTATGAGTGAGGCGCCACAAGAGTGACCCACCAACCTGTGACCCTTGGAAACCCCACTTTCTCAATCCACTTTGTAGTTTCTTGTTGAATTGTTTTCCGAAATGGAAATGACAAGAAAGTTACAGATGTGGAAGCGCCGGGCGATCAGATGTTCTCCTGTGGTGGCTCCCTGGCTCTCCTCCATTCAGCTGTAGGGACTTTGAGCGCACAGGTGAATAGCATGAGTCATGTGGATAATTGCTCAGATTTGCAGTTAATCAAGTTAAAAGTGCAGGAAGGCTGCCAGGCAACGGCGCACAGGACTCCACCTTCTCTCCACTTCCCCCCCAGGAGTATCTGAGGAGGCAGCTGGGAGTCACCCTAGCATTGGTCCTGGAGACTAGGGATGGGAATCTGGCACCAGTTCAAACAAGTGAAAGGCCCGACTTGTGAAAACAGGCAGCGCGGCCTTTGATTAAATCCAAGGAGGCGTTCGCGGACAATATTTATGGAGTAAATTCCAGGCTCCAAACCGGCAGAATTTCATTTGGAGATTAACAGCTTGTTTTTTTGGGTTAGAGGAAGAAGCACAAATGTTTATTAGCGCATTCCTAAGGCTACGCATTATGTCATGTAATGAAGTTATGCTATAAGTAAATTTTATTTGCATAAAAAAGTAAACAAAGTTCTATAAAGTCATGATCTGTAATGCTCAGTGTGAGTTTGTGTGCTGTGTGAATCAACAAGCTGACTAAGGAGGCAGGCTCAGTGATGGGACGCCCTCTGGTCCTGCTGGTGCTGGTAGAGGAGCAGAGAATGAAATCAAAACTGATGGCCATTATGAACAACGCTGCACATCTTCTCTCTGACACACAAGCACTGAGGTCTCCCAGCCAAAAAAATCATTCAATACAAGTGTGTCAAGAAACACCACTGAGGCTGCATTATACCTATGGAAATGCACCTTTATAGTGTGTCGTGGTGACTCGACTGTTCCCTAACCGTCATCCTGGCCTGGCCATTTTTGTAATTCTTGTATGTGTTTGGGAGGATTTGAGTGATTCAAAAAGATTCATCTGATTTCAAAATAATTTATTTCACTTAAATTTAAATCATTACGGAACAATGCAGTACATTGTCAATGGTTTAGGTGAGCATAAAGTTTATTATGTAATTTGACAAGAGCTCAATATGACCTCCTCCAGTTGTACGGACAACAGCAACGTGATAGTCAAATTCCTCCCGTACTCGACTGAGCATGTCCGGTGTCTCTGTACTCGCGGCTCTTTCAATGCGATTTCGGAGATCATCCAGTGTTGTTGGGAGTGGGGGGCACATAAACAGAATCCTTAACCCTTAAACCACCGGAACCAGCTAAATTTGGTTCCCAATGCAATTTGCCCGGTGACGTACATTCATTGAACGCCGCAACTGGCTATAGTCGTTTCCCAGTGTAGTTTGCCAGCATGCAGGAGCTGATCAGTCCGTGCCGTACATTCATTGAGCACCCAGCTCATGACCACTGGCGCCCCCTAAGGAATCAGCATCACTGTCCTTGGGATTCAGCCGCTGCACTAGACGAGCCTACCAGCATCAGCGTTGGCCTCTGCGTGCAGCCAGTTCAAGCACAGTTGATTTACTGAATTTCATCAATGGCGTCAGTTGCACCCTGTACATATAATAATAGATTGTTGCAGTAGTTTTTTTAGTTCATTGGCAGTGTGTAAAATGATCAATTTTGCTGTAGTTGTGATGCTCTTTGCATAAAAAAAATATGTTCCATTAAAATTTCACTCTTTCTTGGTGAATTGTGATGTTTACTTAAATAGTGCAGCAAAAAAGTATTTGGCGTCTGGGGTGCATTAACCCCCCCCACCCCAAGTATGTGGCAGTTTAAGGGTTAATGTACCCCCACCAAAAAAAAAGTCACACGACGTGAGATCAGGTGATCTTGGGGACCAGAGGTGGAACGCCAAATCGTGGGCTCGTTTATGGCCAGTCCAGTGATGAAGTGGAGAACGCTCAGGGGGCGCAGACTGATGGGAGACGTCCTTCAGTGACAGTCACAAACTCTATGACCCCCCAACCCCCCCCCTGCCCCCTTTCAGTTGGTATGTGATTGGCTCCTAGGCGCCTCACAGTTGTACAAATGTGGCACTTTGAAATCGGATGAATCTTTTTGAATCACCCAGTATTTCTGGAGTTTCTGTAAAAAGCTACATTTCTCCCTGGGGACAAAAAAAAAAAAAAACACGCTGTCTGTCTACAGAGGATTCAGAAAATATTTGGTCCCTTTAAGTTTATGCACACTTTATTGCATGCTACATTTCATTTTAAATGGGTAAAAAAATTGCCATTTTTGCCCATCAATATACACTCAGTAACTCAGGGACTCAAGGTCCCCCCAGACCTTGGTTGAAATAGAACCATAATGCACCATGGAAGGTTTGTAGCCTCAAAAATATGCTTAAATTGTGTGCTGCTACTACATGAGCAAGGTCCAGAACCCCAAAGCAATGTCTCCAGAACTCTATGAATGATGCCGCAAAGAATTCACACACAAAAGGGCTTCCAAACCAGAATTAAATACTGTAGATGAACCTAGCAATCTGCGGTGGGTTGGTGCCCTGCCCAGGATTGATTCCTGCCTTGTGCCCTGTGTTGGCTGGGATTGGCTCCAGCAGACCCCTGTGACCCTGTTGTTAGGATTCAGCGGGTTGGAAAATGGATGGATGGATGGACCTAGCAATGCCGTGAGTTCTATCTATCTATCTATCTATCTATCTATCTATCTATCTATCTATCTATCTATCTATCTATCTATCTATCTATCATGTAGTGCCTTTCCCTTCTGTCTGTCTGTTTATCTATCATATAGTGCCTTTCATGTCTGTTTATCTATCATATAGTGCCTTTCATGTCTGTCTGCCTATTACATAGTACCTTTTATGTCTGCCTATCTATTACATAGTACCTTTTCCATCTGTCTGTCTGTCTGTCTGTCTATCTATCTAGTACTTTTTTATCTATCTATCTATCTATCTATCTATCATGTAGTGCCTTTCCCGTCTGTCTGTCTGTCTATCTATCATATAGTGCCATTCCTGTCTGTTTTTTATTATATGGTGCCTTTCATGTCTGTCTATCTATTACATAGTACTTTTTCCATCTATCTATCTATCTATCTATCTATCTATCTATCTATCTATCTATCTATCTATCTATCTATCTATCTATCTATCTATCATGTAGTCTGTCTGTCTATCATATAGTGCCTTTCATGTCTATCTATTACATAGTACCTTTTCCATCTGTCTATCTATCTATCTATCTATCATGTAGTGCCTTTCCCGTCTGTCTGTCTGTCTGTCTATCTGTCATATAGTGCCATTCCTGTCTGTCTTTTTATTATATAGTGCCTTTCATGTCTGTCTATTACATGGTATTTTTTCTATCTATCTATCTATCTATCTATCTATCTATCTATCTATCTATCTATCTATCTATCTATCTATCTGTGCCTTTTCTGTCTGTCTGTCTATAACAACAACAACAACAACATTTATTTCTATAGCACATTTTCATACAAAAAAATGTAGCTCAAAGTGCTTTACAAAATGAAGAATAGAAAAATAAAAGACACAGTAAGAAAAATAAGTCAACATTAATTAACATAGAATAAGTAAGGTCCGATGGCCAGGGTGGACAGAAAAAACAAAAAAACAAAACTTCAGACGGCCTGAGAAAAAAAATAAAATCTGCAGGGATTCCAGACCATTAGACCTCCCAGTCCCCTCTGGGCAAATCTGTCTATCTACTGGAGTCCACTACAGCCCAAATTGCAATGTCTATAACGCAAACCAGAATGACTTGATAAGTCCTGCAGAACAAGGAACTGCTTAAATTCTCTGAATCGCTTCGACTGACCTGGAGTTGGGCCCTCAAGGACCAGAGGCTGACGTCGCTAAGCCCACCTTGCCTACTCAGGTCAGGACACGCTCCACATGATGGCTGGAATTCTTGTGATCCTGTTAGGGAATGACCTTCTGATATTGTGAACAGGTTCAGTGGCCGCACCGCTCGCTTTCACCTTTCTAAAGGTAGCCTCCACACAAAGTGTTCTCTGGCTGGCTGCCTGTCTGTTTCCATCTTGCGGGGGCTTCTGGCTGCAGGTCAGCCATGACTCGAGGGTGTTTTCCGTGCCTAGTTTTTTGCTGGCTCTGCTTTTATTGCTAGTCTGTACTTCCAAGCCGTGTTTTTCTTTTTTTTGGGAATGGAGGAGTTTATGATCCTTATGTTTAACTGCTGAGTTTTTTCTGCTCATTTTGAGGTCCCTAATCAGTGTGTCCTTTGTGGGTCCCCACACCCAGAGTCCCAGGCAATTACTTACCTCAGCTATGCCAAGAACTAGCGTAGCCATTAAAGATGCCAGGGATGTGATGGTGAGGTAGCTGGCACTTCTCATTCACAGTTCCTTATAACCAGCCCTCTGTTCTGTTTTGATTAACTAAAAGCCACACTTTCTTTAACTTTGTTGTTTCTTTTTATCAAACACTAGATCATGAGTTTTGTCCACTATAAATGTATCCACACACCCTTTATTTCGGTCAGAGTTACAGTAAGTGAAGACGCAGGCTTGTACAGGTCTAATCTTCGGATCATGGATCATTTCCTAATCTTAAATTTGAATTAGTTAGCCTACAGATGCACAGAGTAGCTGGAAATGTATGGAGATGTTTATTTAACTGAACTATAACGTTTCATTTTTAGGTGAAACATTCAATTTTTAATAAAGAATAAAAACATAATACTGAAGACCACTAAATTAATGGCTTTGTAGCAAGTAACATTTTTGTCCACCAGCACTTACTGGCTTAAAGTTGAGCCCTCTGCAGACTTTCCTGCTGCAACATTTGTGTCCTGATGAAAAATTGCTTTTCAGCTAAATATTTCCTTACCTTCACACTTCATTAGATGACTCATTGATAAAAGACAACCATTTAGCTAACCTTAGCGAGCAAACAGCAGGCCTCCCTCGAGCTCTCGTTTTCAGTGTTAATTAGTAGACACTTCGCTCTGCCTCAGGGCAGGTCGGCCATTTAAGGGAATACAAACCACAGGGTGATTTTCTGGCTCCAGACAGATGCCGTGGTATTTTCACCAGGTCAACAGATCAGATTAGTGCAGCGGGCTACCGTTTCCGGATGATTTGTTCACATGCGATATTTGGGATAACCGAGAATGGCCAAAAAGATGCTAATCTCACAAGTATCTGGTTTAAAGGGCAGTCATCGTGCCAGTCAAGTGGCACATTTACCATGCTAACCTGTTAGGACTCATGAAGCCAGGCTGGCATTGCCCCCTTGATACGGATCGGCTTAGACCCGGGGTTTGTCTAATCCAGTGATCTCAAACTCCAGTCCTGCAGGGCCGGCAGTGGGTGCAGGTTTTCATTCTCTAACCATTTTCTTATTTAGGGCTGCTAAGTAACTTCATTTTATTTGACTTGCTCTTAAAGACTCAGACCCCTTCATTCTTTCTTTTTCCTTAATTAGCAGCCAAACTAATAATGAGATACAAAATGAACTGAAACAGGACCAGCTAACTGTGGCCATCATACAATATCTGAAAATAAAGACAAATGAGGGTCTCGGGAATGTTGATCTGCTCAGATCGCCAAAACATTTTAACAGTGCTCTTAAAAAAGATAAAATCAAAAATATTAATACACACATCCTTCTATATAAAATCGGTCGGGATTGTCCTTCCGACCCGTGAGTTTCACACACGCCCCGTCCATTTTGCAATGCACGATGGGATTTGTAGTTTCGTTTTTCCAGGTAAAAGATGATTTTCTACTCCAGACTGTGCGATATCTTCTTCTTCTGTCTTACTATATAAAAGCAGTCGGGATTGTCCTTCCGTCCCGTGAGTGGAAAGCGTAGCGGTATTCCGCTTATCACAGACTTACTACTTGCAGCTGGCGGTACGAAGCGACATGAAGTGAGCAGAGTTCTGGTGCTCCCATCGTTCCCTTGCTTTTGTGCGAGATGCGCTGGAAAAATAGACAAAATGATGTCTCTGGAAATAATTCATGTTGATGGAGTACAAATGCCTCATCGCGTAGTAAATATCAGGGGGTTCAAAAGGGCGACCTCAATATAGAAAAAAAGTTTCAATTTCATCACAAAAATAACAGAAACTACGAGTATTAAAGTAATACCGCTCAAATGCAATATAACCAAATTAATGAGTTTGTATAAAATATCAAATTGATCTGCATATTGAATTGCCTTCAGAAGTGGTCAACTTAAAAGTCGGTCACCTTAAAAGACGGGTCAGCCTAGTTATATATATATAAACGTCTACACGTGGAAGGGTGTGTATCTGTCTGTCTGGCCCGGAAGTGAGTGGTGGAGTCAGGGTAAGAGCTCCACTTCCGAAATACACAAGTGAGACCAACATGTCGGCAAAACGGCACCTCAGAAGAGACGGTCACTCACTTAGCCGCTAATACACAAGCCAGGCGAGCACGTCGGCAAAACGAAACCTCCTAGGAGAGAGACGCCCCGTGTAGTTCCTTTCAATTACCTGACATCTTTACATGTTCAGTTTTTTCTGATGATTTCAATAGTTTCTAGGACCCCAGGCTTTTTACAGTATATATATGGGGTGAGTCAAAATTATGTTAACATTTGAATGGCGGAAACAATTTATTCACAAAACATACTTCATATGTGCAAGATGATTTCCAGGAATGTCTCATCCTGTTCGCCATCATGTTTAGCACCTGTACCATATGTGGCAAATAAATTGTCCACAGAAATTGTATATAAGTATATACAGTACATAGCAGTACCATTAGTGTTAACATAATTTTGACTCACCCTGTATATATATATATATATATATATATATATATATATATATATATATATATATATATATATATATATACTGTATATATAGTATATATATATAGTGTATCTGTATAGATATATATTGTGACAGATAGGGGTCGCTATCGCTCCTTTGAACCCCTATCCACGACTCCAGACACCATGTAAAAGTCCAATAGTTGACTTTATTTAAATGCCACAGTGCACAAAGCGCCATCTCCTCCAGTAACCTCATACAAATCACAATTCCAAATACAATAAACCAATCCTCCACTCCCAGACGCGTTGCCCTCCTACCACCCAGCTCAGCTCGCCATCTGGGAGCTCTCACTGTCCTTTTATTCTCTATGACCCAGAAGTATTCCCAATCCCCAGTCCACGTGATTCACTATCACTTACAGGTCAGGCACAAGTCTTTTTTCTTCACCCCGGAAGCACGTCGCTCTTCCTCTGACGCACTTCCGAGTTATAAGGCACAAAGAAGTCTTTGGTCCTCCCTGCAGCTCCCTCTTGCAGCCCCTGTGGCACCCAGCAGGGCTGAGGATAAAAACTACCCAGTCCATGACAACCTGCTGGTCTTCGGGGCACCTCCATACTGCAGGGAGGGCTCCATCTGACGGCCTGGGGGTATTGGCTGGGATGACACGCTGGCCAAATACCACAATATATACATTACAGTGTATATGTATATATATATATATATATATAGTGTATATATTTATACATGTATATAGTCAAACTCAGTTATGGTGAGTTTAACGGGACCGACACTATTTGCTCAGTATAAGCGGAATTCGCTATAACTGGGAAATGCGAATTTGACAAAAGCTAACTCAGTCTATTAAAGTAATAGTGATTTATTGAAAAAAATATACATTTAGCCCATAATGAAAACGTACATTAAATACAATATACTATTTTCTAAGAAAGTCCAAAATACTTCATCCATTCATCCATTTTCCAACCCGCTGAATCCGAATACAGGGTCACGGGGATCTGCTGGAGCCAATCCCAGCCAACACAGGGCACAAGGCAGGAACCAATCCTGGGCAGGGTGCCAACCCACCACAGGTCCAAAATACCTTTTCGTTTTAAACTTTGTAATCTACAGTTACGCAGTTTGCCTCTTAAAACACTTAAAGGTTCCAACGCTTGCTTTTTCATGCCAGTCCCTTGAAAAATCAATCTATCGCAGCCATTTTCGACATCAAACAATGTTGGTAAACTGCGTTCTGGTAAATCCAATATGGCAGGGGTGTCTTCCTCCTTGTCATCTTCACCGTCGTCTTCTTTTTGAAGTGACGCATTTATGATTTCGTCTTCAGTAGGAATTACGCTAGTAAACAATTTGTCATCCGCGTGTTGATAGTCGTAATAATTTACATTATTAATTTCAATATTGTTTTGGCGAACCCATGTAGATAACGGCAATTCATCCTCTTCTTCAAAAATATCAAGATGTTCATTTCCTGAAGGAATACTGTATGGTAACAGTTGTCACATTATTCCAGGCATCAGATAAATTTGTTGTATATTGAAATTTATTCTGCTAGTGGCTCACAAAAGTCCAGGATGTGGTCAAGTGTTGTTCATAATAACCAAGATTTCGCTCGTTAAAACAGGGCAAATTTACATGTGAATAGCTGGTATATCTTTCAAAAATACATTTCTTTCTTTATAAATGAGAAATTGTTATAACCAAGTTTGACTGTGTGAATATATATATATATATATATATTTTATATATCTACTGTATATATATAATATATGAGAAATCGTTTGACTGTGTGAATATATATATATATACTGTGTATATATATATATATCTACCGTATATATATATACTAGCAAAATACCCGCGCTTCGCAGCGGAGAAGTAGTGTGTTAAAGAAGCAATGAAAAGAAAACGAAACATTTTGAAAATAACGTAACCTGATTGTCAATGTAATTGTTTTGTCACTGTTGTGAGTGATGAGTGTTGTTGTCATATATATATATATATATTTACACACACACATATATACACACACATACATACATACATACACACACACACACATATATAAACATATATATACATATACATACATATCTACATATATACACACACAGCTATTTCAGTATCAGTGCAATACGCTGTTTGTTAAAACGTTGACTCCGCTCTTACGTGCAATAACAAATCAAATCATTCAGTTGTCTTTGCTCAGATGTCATTTTAGAGCTGGACGCCTGGCATCTTTTTTTGGCCACAGGTTCGTTTCTGTTTAGTGTGAGGTTCTGTGTTGTGGAGATTCTCAGGATGGATTGCAGGTGCTCATCAGTGAGGCGACTCCTGTGTGCTGTTTTGTTAGTCTTTATCACTGAGAAGAGCTTCTCACACAGATTTGTGCTACCAAACATGCACAAGGTTCGAGCCGCATGTAGACGGACTTTTTTTGTTCTTCAAAGTCACCAAAGCGCCGTGCAAACTCAGTGCACAATAACTCTATAACGCGGTAACTGTTCGGCAAGGCAGCTGAAGCGCTGCATTATGGGATCTGTAGTTTATTGTGTTACCAGCGCTTCATATACCCGGGCCATTAATAACAATAATACAGTATATAAAATGATCTCGGGCGGATATAATTACGCCGGGCGGATGTGGCCCGCGGCCCTTGAGTTTGACACATATGGACTAAATAGAACTTGAAAAGATATATTTTTTCAAATGTGATCGCGCAATTCAGATAGAGTTGACGCACTACAGCCTGCATGCCTCAATTAGTCATCCTCCCTCGCCTTACTTTTTACCGTTCATCTAATGAATACACTGAGTATGGCTTTACCAAAACAATCATTGATGGCGAATAAAGTATCCATTATTCGAGTATGTAGATCGGGTTATATATATATATATACATATATATATATATACCCGCGTATCGCAGCGGAGAAGTAGTGTGTTAAAAAGGTAGAAAAGAAAAGGGAACATTTTAAAAATAACATAACATGACTGTCAATATACAGTATTTGTTTTGTGAGTGTTACTGAGTGTTGCTGTCATCAAAGATTTGATTATCATTATTTCTTTCAATCAGGTTCGTATTTGTAGGATGTGTTGTGTTCAAGTTACATTCCGTGTTTGTCAATCGTTGTAAAGATGACAGGTTTCATTCATCGATTCGTTTCTTACTGCATCAATAAACAGCTCGTCTTCTTCTTTATCTGAGACCTGACACACTGCATGCACGGGTTTTTTTTACACTGTCTTCCTTTAGCGGGACATTGACTTTTTCCACCGTGTGCTTTGTTTCCGCAGTAGCTGGATTTATGAATATGCTTATCAGGCGCTTCATATTTTTGCTGCCTTTTCAATTGTGTAATTGGTTTTGTTCAGCTCTTTGGAACTGTTGCTTTTATCTGTGCACTGCGTCAGTTCCGTGAGCCGCTCGGTGTACATGCATCGAAGGTTCCCAGCTGTGCTGCTGCCATCTCGTGCTATGTCCATGGCTGTATTTAATGTTACCTTAGTCCTGGCACTTAAAACTTTCTCTCGCAGTTTCGCTGAGTTTGTGTCAAACACCACCCTGACCATCTCATCTTCCTCTCCATAAGCACAGTCCTTCACCCGTGAATATTTACCCGTGGCAGTTTGCTATTGGATTGCCGCTGACGGACGGCCTTATATGGGCAGGCACTAAATTACAAACGCCAGCGGCAGCCCGTCTATGAAATTAATTTAAAGGGTAGGGTTTACATCGTGCTTTGTTTCAAGTAGCAGAACTCATGAATATGGTTGTATATGTCACTCGCTCGCTTCTTATTGTTTCGCTGCCTTCTCAATTATATAATGCATGTTTTCTTCAGCGCTTTTTTTGAGGTCTTCCTGGTTTTCTATGTACTGCGTGATTACGTGGGAGGTGTGATGATGTCACACGAAACTCCCCCCCACGGCGTTGAAGCTCATCTCCATTACAGTAAATGGAGAAAAACTGCTTCCAGTTATGACCATTACGCGTAGAATTTCGATATAAAACCTGCCCAACTTTTGTAAGGAAGCTGTAAGGAATGAACCTGCCAAATTTCAGCCTTCCACCCACACGGGAAGTTGGAGAATTAGTGATGAGTGAGTGAGTGAGTGAGTGAGTGAGTGAGTGAGTGAGTGAGTGAGGGCTTTGCCTTTTATTAGTATAGATAATGTGTGTGTATGTGTGAATATACATCTTCTTCATCTTCCCTTTCTTTTTCTATCCTGATTACTTCCAGTTTTGCATGAAATCTTTAATTCCTTGACAATCTGTCCCAAGGGATAGCCTTCATTTGGCAAAAACAAACGATAATAGACTGACATGGTTCTTGAGAAAGTTGTTTCCTTTTGGTTTACTTTTTTGAACCCAGAACTAACATTTAGAAATGACAGTACCTTGCAACCCAAGAAAAGACAATTTAGTAGCTTTATTGAACAGAATAACAGGTTTTTCGGGGTGCTAATGTAATCGGAGAGGTTCTTCTAATAACCAACAAGCATGTCAAATGACTAATTCAGGGTACGTTAAGTGGGTTCACCATTAGGACGCTGAAGGAATGGCGGCTGAAAATGGGGATTTGCAGGGAAATGTAAATAATAAATTAGAAGGCAGTTATTTCAAACAGTAATAGCCATTACTAACTCCAATGATATTTTGGCTGTATTTTTAAATGAATTGAATGGCTTTCTGATTAAGAAAATATCAATTTCTATCTAAAACAAGGAGGTTTCTGGGTGCGTCCAAACCTCTGAACGCTGATGTGCGTGTGTGTATTATACATATACTAGAAAATCGTGCTTGTGAAAATTTAGCAAGAATAAAAGTGTTAATGATGATGAGGAAGAGAATTACATCACACGTTACAGGCAGAAAGGAGATTATTTTAACCATTAGTGACTCGTGAGAGGACTCAGTATTAGAATAGTCACATGATTACAACAGCAGGAATATTTACAGTACAACGTGTAACGTGAACAGGTTAACAGAACATATTGGATAAGTCAGTATGTGTGAAGTGTGGTCGTCAGGTAATGTGGTATATCGACGTCTATAATAATTGTCGGAAAACGCAATTTGTTGCATAAACGTTATTGTCAGCGAAAATATTCCCCTGTGTGTAACCCGCAAGTACCTGTACGTTTAACCCGTAACTCTGGAAAATGTCGTGTGCAACTGGCCGTGGGTAAAAACAGGGCCTGGCAAATAAACTCTGACATTATTAAACGTTTGTCGTTGTGACTTGGCGACAGTCATACAATATGCTAAATTCTGTAATATAAAGGGAATATCTCGTTTTGAGTTTTCAGTGTTATGGACTCCCTGTAGATGTTTCTTCTTGTCCGGCAGTTTGCCGCTGCTCTTCAGAAAGGTTGTGTGTGTGATTTGTTTTTCGTTCACTTGTCTCGGTGCTGCCGCTGATCTTCAGATAACATCACTCTGTGGTTTGTCATACGTTGTCTTTGCTGGTTGGTCTGTCGATGGTTCTGCTTCTGTACGGTGGTCTGAGTATGTAGGCCGGCGAGACCGTTTCTGTTGGTCGCCGCTAGGCTGTATGTGCCTTTTCATTTTATCAGGAGACTTACATTGAAGTGAAGGAAAGAGGAGGTGTAAAATGGTGGTGTGCTAATGCAGTTTGGGTCAGTAACAAAGTGTACACCGAATAAACAGTCAAATAGCACAGTCGATAATTGGTCACATTGAAGAATTGAAGACTTGAAGATAAGCCTAAGACCAAAACTCTGCCAGGAACACGGAGTCCTCGCTATAGTCGTGGAGGGATAGAGTAGTTGTGGCAACCGTTGATCATCGAGCACAAACGGACACAAGCGACATAATATAAGGATGTGTGTGTGTGTGTGTTAATATGTGTGACCCAACATTTGCGCGATCGACATATGAGCGCCGGCTGATTAAAACGTGGCGTTAAAATCGCGCCGACAAAATTGCGAAAGTTTCATTAAATATGAATTACTAGTTTAAAGCATATATACTGTAATAATGTTTATTTTAGAAGTCAATATTATGAGACGCGGCATGCCATCAGCACGGCACGCAGATAGTCCTTAAGATCACGCCCTGCATATGTAGGAAGAATTGCAGCAAGACGTCTTGATAGTTGAGCGTATTTAGACTTGCTGGCTGCCTGGCTGCTGGTAATTCCGCTTTGTATACGACGTGTTATGCCAACCCTCGACGGAGTTATTTGTTCGTGGCATGCCATCAGCAGTTATAACAGTTATAACCAGCACGTAATGTGTACATAATGCGCACGTACGCGTCCCACTCTCTTGGCTTCTTGGCGCGCATTTGTCAAAAACTAGTTAGCGAGTTTGATGGCGCGAGTTTATCCATCGCGGTTTTGTTGGGGCGCATATGTCTATCGCGCTTTTGTTGGTGAACCATATATATATATATATATATATATATATATATATATATATATATATATATATATATATATATATATATATATATATATATATATATATATATATATATATGTGTGTGTGTGTGTGTGTGTGTGTGTGTACTTCATTGTGTTTTAAATGCAATTTTAAATTGATACATTTGACATTCTTGCCAGTCAAGCTCTGCTAAATAATCCATAATGACAAAGTACAAGCATGTGTTAAGAAAGGTTTCTTTTTTAAATGTATTAAAAATCCCAATCTCATGCTTTGACTTGCTTTGAAATTTTCCATCTAAGACCCGTATAAACAACTTGTAAGATGGATGAGGCCAGTCAGTGCTATTTCGAGTTATTCTTCAAGCGTTTGCTCTGGAGTTGCTGCTCTTATCTGAGGTCAGAATCAGTAGTTTCATGGTGTGTAGGTCAAAAGGAGCAATGCAAGGCCTGGAGAGGACGGACCGTCCTGACCTCTTAGGGCCTAAAGTTTATACAGGGTGCCCACTACTGCCAGGACAGGCTCTGGCCTGCTGTGGCCCGGCATTGGACTAAGCAGAAGCAAATAAAAACGTGTACATCAGTTGTAGTTCTATGTATACTGCATGGTGGTGCTGTGTTTACGTGTCAACACTGAGCACCACTGTCACTGTTCAGATCTTTGAATGTGTTGTATAGGATTTCTAAAATGCAATTTTCTTTCTCTGATATCTGATCATTTTGTGTTTACAAGCTGGAATAGTGAGTTTGGATTCCTAAGTGATTTCAATAAAATCATAACAGCTGCTGGAGAGGTTAAGTGACTCACTAAGGGTCACAGTGAGACAAATGTGAGGTTGAACTGACAGCCCTGCAGTTTACAATGCAACACCTTAGAAGTTAGCCCACTCTTCGCAACAGTTTAACAAATTAGTGAAGACTAAATGAAGGCATTGTAAATGTATTGAGCTTTTGTACAATTCCATCCATCCATCCATTATCCAACCCGCTATATCCTAACTGCAGGGTCACAGGGGTCTGCTGGAGCCAATCCCAGCCAACACAGGGCACAAGGCAGGAAACAAACCCCAGGCAGGGCATGTGAACTTTAATAACAATTGAATAAGTTAGTAGTAATTGCAGTAGTATAGACTACAGTCAACTTCTTATTGTCATGTCCAACCAACATACAGCATGCAACACTACCCTCTACCACCAGGATAAACAGGAATGGAGTAAAGATAGATAGATAGATAGATAGATATGAAAGGCACTATATAATAGATAGATAGATAGATAGATAGGTAGATAGATAGATAGATAGATAGATAGATAAGAAGGGCACTATCTATCTATCTATCTATTATATAGTGCCTTTCAAATCTATCTATCTATCTATTATATAGTGCCTTTCATATCTATCTATCTATTTATCTATCTATTATATAGTGCCTTTCATATCTATCTATCTATCTATTATATAGTGCCTTTCATAACTATCTATCTATCTATCTATTATATAGTGCCTTTCATATCTATCTATCTATCTATCTATTATATAGTGCCTTTCATATCTATCTATCTATCTATCTATTATATAGTGCCTTTTTATATCTATCTATCTATCTATCTATCTATCTATCTATCTATCTATCTATCTATCTATCTATCTATTATATAGTGCCTTTCATAACTATCTATCTATCTATCGATCTATCTCTCTATCTATCTATCTATCTATCTATCTATCTATCTATTATATAGTGCCTTTCATATCTATCTATCTATCTATCTATCTATCTATCTATCTATCTATCTATTATATAGTGCCTTTCATATCTATCTATCTATCTATTATATAGTGTCTATTACAGCGGGGAAAATAAGTATTGAACGCGTCAACGTATTTCTCAGTAAATATATTTCTAATGGGGTTATAGATATGAAATTTTCACCAGATGTCGGTGATCCACACATACAAAGAAACCAAAACAAGTAAGTCTATAAATTATGTGTAATAAAGTGGAATGACAGAGGGATTGAGTATTGAACGCATGAAGAAAAGGAGGTGTAAAAAGGCATGGAAAGCCAAGAAACCAGCTGAAATCTGAAATTTTCCTCGCTGAACATGAATGGCAGTCCATAACGTTAGCAGGCACCAGAAGAACAGCGAGTACACACAGGGAGTGCTGACCAGAAGTGCTACCAGCACAATTAGCTTGGTGCCTTTAAGAGGGGGTTTTGTAATTCTGCAGAAGCGGGCACTGCAGCCACCCTCCATCCTTGAGTGTGGGTTCAAGGCAGGTCACGATAAATGGCGCAAGGAAAGCAATTAGTGAATCAGGAAACCTAAACAAGCGGCTCAGAAGGCTCACAGGGAGGTGCAATCTCGTGCCTGACGACTTTCTGACGCTCCCTGGCACAACAGTGTGGAGCAAAAGAACTTGCAAGGCAAAAATATGCCTGTCTGGGAAAGTGGGGGGTTTATAGAAATAGGCACATCGGGTGGAGAATTGATAGAAAAGACAGTTCTGATTAAAGACATCATGGAGCCTCATTGCCCTAGTAAAGGCAGTATATAAATTAAACGTATTAGTTGTAAGGCCATGTAGTCCATGATGGCAAAAAGCAGCATAGACTCCTGGGTTCAGGTCTCAAGTCTGTGTCATGTCCTGGTGTGAATGAATGAGTACGTTCAGTCACAGGTGGGCTGGGACCCCTCTACCCCGTACTGACCTAGCAGAGGACATTAGGAAGCACTGTAGAGATGGCATTCACTGCAAAGGGCAAAGCTACAGGGTGATCAATACAATCCCCCCAAAACTACTGTGTGAACTGACAGGACTTGCATTGTAGAAATAGAGAAGCAATTTCATTACGTCTGTAAAGAATATTTACTGTATATACTCACGTATAAGTCAGGTCTTGAAACCCAAAAAATCGATCGTAAAATCAGACCCCAACTTATACGCTCATTGAAAAGTGCGACACTTCATAATTTTTTTTTTACATCTTCTTACCTCCTCCAATCACATATCAGTTTCTCAGACGCATCGAATTTTGTTGCAGCAGCGCAGTTACCAATTTCTTTCACCACATCAACGGCTTTTAATTTAAAACCAGCTTCGTATTTTCTTCCGATCGAACGCTCCATCGTAGATAAGGGATGCTGTTACGATAAAGGTGTACGAGGGTGTGAGATACAAAAAACACCAAACAGTGCAAATGTTGCTTTGGAATAGTTTGGGTATTACCGTGTGGTCACTTGGGCACCATACATAGAAACTAAAAGGCCGTGTGCCCCGTGGTTACTCTCTCAGGTGGGCGTTGGCATATTGTAATCACTTGGACCAATAGTGTGAGTTTTCTGCATTCGACTTATATGACCGACATTATAAAATACCAGAAATTATACGGTAAGATCAAGTCCCGACTTATCCGCAAGTATATATGTTAAATGGTGTGCACAGTGAAAGGCGCCATATACAGACACAAGATTGCACATTTAGCCCCCCATTCCTGGACCCTTCTACGTTTAATTGGTATACAGTATCGGGATAGCGTTCAATAAGTAAGGCGCTATATCTTCTTATATAATACGCTACTGTGGCTGTTCGTTTGTCTGTCCAGGATTTTAAATCACTTTGTAGCTCGCAAACCATTTCACCGATTGACCTGAAATTTGGCACACGTATACTACGTGACCTCTACTGTCCGCTTTCGGCGTGATGATTTTTATTACCCATTTTATTTTATTTTTTTGTAGAATCAACTCGCGGCAGCAGGCTGGCCCTGCGGCGTTTGCGTACGGGCGCCATTCTCATCCCTACCGCCTTCACCATCATTATCTTAAATCATTCTTGAGGCAGATTGAACACAGCACTTAAGTAAAAAATTAAGAAAAACGTACTAAGCAATTGCAACACACAAAAAAAGTTTTAACGCAAAAAGATGGCGACGAACCTTGCAGTGGGCTGGCGCCCTGCCCGGGGTTTGTTTCCTGCCGTGTGCCCTGTGTTGGCTCCAGCAGACCCCCGTGACCCTGTAGTTAGGATATAGCGGGTTGGATAATGGATGGATGGAAGATGGAGACGAAAGAAGAGAAGAAGCGAGCCGCTATAGGGTGGAAAAAAGAAGAGCTGCTCGGGAAACAGCAAGCGCATCAACCTCTGAGCAAACGAATGGTAAACGTACAGAGAATCAATCAATCAATCAATCAACATTTATTTATATAGCACATATTCATACAAAAAAATGTAGCTCAAAGTGCTTTACAAAATGAACAGAAAAATAGAAGACACAATAAAAAATAAACAGAGAAAGAACGAGGAGGAAAACTACAAGTCAAGTGGATTCACTGTACGTTATCGTGCAATGCGCCGTTACTGGTAAAGCCATAATACTGCAGCTTACCTCCTACAAATGTGGAAACATCTGAACTACACACGTAAAGCACTATGGATGGCATTCATTATGAAAGGTGCTAATAAAATTACAACATGGCCAACCGTGTAATCCCGAGGGAGTCACTCAACCTGTCAGCTGTCTTAATGTACAAATATGAAGCAGTTCTACCAATCACATGACAGTAAGTCACTTTGGATTAAACGATCAGTAGAACTGAATACTGGCCCAGGAGTGAAGACCCTCATGGATGCCTTATCGATATCCGCATGCATTAGAACGTTAAATTGTCCTTCATAATTTATGATTAATTAAGCAGTAATGTGAAGGCCGAGATAAGGGCTTCTGTAATGGAGAGTCTGTAGATCTATTCAGGATGGCAGTGAGCATAAAAAAAACACTCCATCCATTTTAGTGCAGCGCACATTCATCTCTGATTTTATATAATTTGTGCCAAAAATTGGAGGAAACTACTTGATAGACAATTAAAGATTAAAACAAAAGAAAGAATGGCAAAGCGTTAAAATGAATAACTCAGGTTTATTCTTGGCATCATGCGTAAAGTGGAGCTGTGGAAATAATCACTCAGATGTTTCGAAATTGTGCCCCTTTGGCTTTTTTCTGAAGTGCGTCGCAGTTCATCGGTCGCATTGTCTCCTCGCCCCCCCGGCCCACTCCAATGGAAGCGCGTCGTTGGCTGCTACTGCCATTCATTATTGAGGCTTCATTCAGCATTTACGTCAGCTGTATGCTTGGGGTCCGCGCTTCATGAGACCACTCCGGGAAGATTCCTTTGATGTCATCTGAGTGGCTCTCCTTCTTCCTGAGCTTTCTAATGGTGTCATTAGGCCTGCCCCAGTAATACCTCACATGATGGGATTTGCAGCAGAGCAGAGCCCATTAGGGGGTTCCCTTCACGCAACAATCCTTTGGGTTAAACTGGTACTGTATGTGTGCCTGTGTGTGTGTGTGTCTGGTTGTTTTTGCTTTGTGTGTGACTAGATGTATATGTGACTTATATAAACACATTTTATATGATAACATAAACTTCGATTTCGCTGACACTGGTTGGTTTGTGTCTAGACGTATACACACTTGTGTCCTGAAGCTGCTGACAATGAGCAGCTGGCCTCAAACTGTGGTGCCATAAGGCTGTATGATGGTATTGCAAATAAATGAATTTGTGTTTAGGTGCACCTGTGTGTGCCTGTATGTGTATACATGTGTGGCCAAGAGAATGAGTCTGCGTGTGAAGGCATCTGTATACTGTATATACAGAATAAAGGATGGGCACATAGATATGTGTGTTCATACATTTACAGTATGTGGATGTACAGTACATATTGATATGTCTGTGTATGAGTGCCTATAACAAGTATTCATCCCCTTGAAAGTTTTCACATTTTATTATTATTATACAATAATGAATCACAGTGGATTTAATTTGTATTATTTTGAGACTGATCAACAGAAAAAGACTTTTAAATGTCATAGTGAAGAGAGATCTCTGAAAAGGGATCTAAAGTAATCTAAATTGATTACAAATATACAACACAAATTAATTGATCTCATGAGTTTTCACCTTCAGGCAGCATAATGTTCTCCATGGCTTCTCCAGACCCTTTCACATCTGTCACGTGTGCTCAGACCAGGTGGGTTCAGACCATAGTGTCTGTGTGGGTATATATTTATTTTTTTATTTATTTAAACATTTTCTCTAAAAAGCCAAATTTCCACCTGGGGACAAAGAAAGTTCTACATATCTATTTATATATCTGTTATATACCACAGTTCAGGTCTGTGTGTCTGTCTATTATATAATGTCCTATCTATCTATCTATCTATCTATCTATCTATCTATCTATCTATCTATCTATCTATCTATCTATCTATCTATCTATCTATCTATCTATCTATCTATCTATCTATCTATCATATAATTATCTATCTATCTTATAATGCTCTATCTATCTATCTATTATATAATTATCTATCTATCTATCTATCTATCTATCTATCTATCTATCTATCTATCTATCTATTATATAATGCTCTATCTATCTATCTATCTATCTATTATATAATGCTCTATCTATCTATCTATCTATCTATCTATCTATCTATCTATCTATCTATCTATCTATCTATCTATCTATCTATCTATGTGTGTATATATTTATTTTTTTATTTATTTAAACATTTTCTCTAAAAAGCCAAAGAAAGTTCTACCTATCTATTTATATATCTATTATATACCACAGTTCAGGTCTGTCTGTCTGTCTATCTATGTATCTACAGTATGCGTATATCACTTATATACCATACGAGCGTTTGCAGCCTATATATATATCTGAGTTTGTACATTTATGAACGGTTGTTTAAGTCTGTGTGTGTGTTCACATTTCTGTGCCTGTGTGTGTGCAGAAGCAGTCCTGACAGATTGTCTTAGTCTCAGTTTTAAAATGCAGAAAGGAAAAGTTCAATTCAAATGAGCTTTAAGGAAAAATATGATATTTGGGGTAGATTGTAGAGTTGTGTGCTCTAAACGAGCCACATATTTTATTACCATACCATGCCATACCATTTTATTTGTTGAGCGCTTAAAAGCACAGCATTACAACTGACCGAAGCGCTGTACAGTTAAAAAAAAATAAAGAAGCAGGACTAAAAACAAAATATTAAAAACAAACATTAAGAGAGAATTAAAACAGAGATACTAAAAACAGGTCAGAGGACCCAATAAAATTGAGAAATAGGAAGAAGCAAGTGGAAATGAGACCGGTTAAGAATTAAAAGCCAATGTGAAGAAGTGCGTTTTTAGGCGAGATTTAAATGTGGCGACTGAGGCGGCTTGCCTAACCACTAAGGGCAGGGAGTTCCAGAGCCTGGGTGCACAGACAGAGAAAGCCCTTTCACCACGAGCTTTAAAACGTGCCTTGGGAGCGGTTAGGAGCAGCTGATCTGCGGATCTAAGAACACGAAGAGGATTGTGACGATGGAGCAAGACACTCAAATAGGCAGGGGCTAGACCGTTTAGTGCCTTATAGTGCACTTATTATTAAAAGGAGCATTATTTTCTGTCACCACAAAAAGATGGCAGAATGTTCATTCTTATTTCATCTTAACTTTTTATTACTTATTCATTTTTCTACAAAGTGCGCCTGGGAGGCTAATAAGTGCCACACATATGCCCACCTTTTATAAGCTGGCTGTTGTTTTTTGCAGCTCTGCATTTGCATTGGCAGACAAGTGTTAGCTGAAGTCATCAAGTCGCCTTGTGCCAAAAAGCACATTACAGGTTTAAATAAATAAATGATGTTGAATTTGAAATTGATCTGAAGTCACTCCTGAGGATTATGCCTTATAGGATATCCATACTTGCCGGCTGGCTTCTAGAAACAAGACCAAGCTGAGTTGGCCAAAACTTCATTAGTGGCTCGTTATTATTATTTTTTTTTTCTTGGTCATTTAAAACACGATTCGCTCGTAATGCGTCCTTGGGCCTGTGCAGAGCTGTCCGTCCATTAAGAGCAGATTAAAGGCCTTGTCTTATTTACACACCAATATGGTACATGGCTGAGCTGGTGCACACAATGGGCTCCCATTTCCTTTGTGAGTGACTGAGGAAGAAAAGAGAACCGTGACACGGTAAACTGACCCCTCAATGCATCATTTCACCTCACTGTGAGGGGATAATGGAGAATTGTGTGGCAAAGCTGGGTTTTATATGGTCGCCGAATTCATGTCTTTCTAGTGGGGTCACCAGGGTTTATGTCGGCCAAAAGGGAAACGGGTGACAGAAGCCTAGCCTGTCGTGCTCTTTCAAGCTGATTTTCGTGCTCCCGCGGGACTCTTGAGAGGGCGGCCAGTGTGAAGTTTGGTCATGTGGCCAACTCGGGTTTGTGTGGACCCTGCAAGCCGCTCAGAAGTGATTCCAGCAGCTGGCTTATCAAGAGCTTTAAAAGAGCTTGAGGACTGTGGATGTGTGGTGTAGGCTTCCAGAACCAACACCGTTGTTAAGAAGTGTATAAGAATGTGCCGACGATCACAACAAACGGCCGCTTCTTATTCTCGGCCTCAAAGGGACACAAATTGTATTTTCTTTTGCCCTTGAAATGATGTTGGATGATAAATCAAAGAAAGCTAAATGCTGATAAGGTGGCAAGGACTGCACCCCAAGGAAATCAGAAGATGCGATAGAAAGTCTGCTGCAAGAGCCATTAGCTAGTTATTTAAATTACAGTACATCCCCGAAATTCAAGGGGGTTACGTTCCTAGAACACCAGGGAACTGTGAAAAACCGCAACTTTTGGATGTGGTTAAAAAATGCCTATTTTTATAGTTTCAACCCTAAATACAGTATGCCCCCAAAGCACTTTAATTTTGTTGCAAACCCAGCTTAATACATAAATACATTACCTTAAAACAGAATGTATAGGTAAACCCGTATACTGTACAGTACTGTACTGCTATGTCTCCCGCGGTGTGCTAGAATGTAAAATACCGATGTTACCGCTATACATACTGCAATTCATGCAAGCGTGTTTTCTTTGGTATAAGTAGAGTAAATACATAATAATTTCATTACTGTAAAATGTACGGGTACTCACCAATGATGAATGATATCGATGATGATGATGAAGTAGCTGTGCAGTACGATGCAGAGGATTTAAAACTCCTCGGGTGGCGTCTCTTCTTTAGAACAGCAGGTTATTATCCTGGCAGCAGAATTTTAAAGAAGTTGTAAGCGATGGATACGTTTTTGTGGGATGCCAGATAGAATAGCATTACAGTAATCTATACGTGAGGTGACTCGGGCATTAACCGATACTTCAGTGCTGTGTTGCGTAAGAACAGGACGAAGTCTGAAAATATTTCGGAGATGGAAGAAGGCAGTCTGAGAAATGTTACTTATATGGGAGGAATTATTTAATAATAATAATTATTATTATTATTTTTATTATTATTATTATTTAATAATTGCCATTATTAGTGTATAAATGGATATAAATAATTGCATGTAAACAATTCGCCAAAATTATAGTTTTTTCATCAGAAAACCCGGTTTCCACATCTACCAAAACTCATCTGTTCAGGAAGGCTTTTAGCTCTACTTCACTTAAGATAGATAGAT
The DNA here is from genome assembly GCF_016835505.1 of Polypterus senegalus. Taxonomy (NCBI): domain Eukaryota; kingdom Metazoa; phylum Chordata; class Cladistia; order Polypteriformes; family Polypteridae; genus Polypterus; species Polypterus senegalus. Next base: position 183,244,325 of record NC_053160.1, read on the forward strand.
AGATAGATAGATAGATAGATATGAAAGGCACTATATAATAGATAGATAGATAGATAGATAGATAGATAGATATGAAAGGCACTATATAATAGATAGATAGATAGATAGATAGATAGATAGATAGATATGAAAGGCACTATATATAATAGATAGATAGATAGATATGAAAGGCACTATATAATAGATAGATAGATAGATATGAAAGGCACTATATAATAGATAGATAGATAGATAGATAGATAGATAGATAGATATGAAAGGCACTATATAATAGATAGATAGATAGATAGATAGATAGATAGATATGAAAGGCACTATATAATAGATAGATAGATAAATAGATAGATAGATAGATATGAAAGGCATATTATGATAGATAGATAGATAGACAGACATGAAAGGCACTATATAATAGATAGACAGATAGATAGAAAGATAGATATGAAAGGCACTATATAATATATAGATAGATAGCTTTTCCCCTTCTCTCAGATTCCTTCTCTGTCAAGATGCTCATGTAACCTGTATGTGTGTGTGCGAGACCATCAATTATGTTGTCTGTTAGGCTTTCTCTGAATTTACTGTCTTAATCTTCTTTATTTATTTTTATATATCGATGATGATGATGAAGTAGCTGTGCAGTACGATGCAGAGGATTTAAAACTCCTCGGGTGACGCCTCTTCTTCAGGTGCTTCAGGAGGAGTCGTATCTTTGGACGGGTCTTCTTCTGGTGGAGTTTCGTGTTGGCTTTTCTTTATAGGTTTCTTTTGCCTTCTTGTACAGTGCCCAAAGCACCTCCACCACAATAAACAAATACACAAAATAATATTCAAATCTCTCCTCCACACCTCCCAGAAGCTCTGTCCACTACCACCCAACTCCGGCTCTCTTGCTGGGTTCCCATCAATCCTTTAAATAGTCTTTGTCCATCCGACCACATGACCCATAAACATAGAATTACTAGACGCCTCATGACCAGCAGAATCGTACGTTAGCGTCGCCACCATATTGCGAGTGGCACCGCTGTGTAGTGAAGTAATGGATAAAGATGCCTGACGCATGTGCTGCTTGGGATTGTACACACCGCTGTTCGCTCCACACCAGATCCTGGGGGATTTCATTTCATAGGTAAGGCTGAACAATTGTTTTGGTTATATTTGGCCTTTTAGAAAATCCCGTTTTATAATCTTAGCACTCAAGGTCACCTTACAATAAAATTAAGCAACATTAGTAAAAATTAAAACAAGAGAATGATAAATTAAAAAGCAATAATTAGCAAACAAACAAAGATAACTGGCAGTAACAGTGCAAAATTCACAACTGCTATGCCAGTTAGAAAAGATAAGTTTTGAGGGCAGATTTAAAATGTGTTATTGAATCGAGCTGACGGATATGAGAGGGAAGAGGATTCCAAAGTTGAGGAGCACAATGAGAGACGCTCGAGCTCCCATAGCACCGAGTCTGACGTGTGGTACAGAAAGTCGAGCTGCAGATGAGGATCTGAGCGAGTGAGAGGAGTGTCAGTCTGGAGGAGATCAGCGAGGTTGTGGAGAGCTTTAAATGTTAAGAGCGGGATTTAGTATTGTAGTCTGTAGTTAGCAGGGAGCCAGTGAAGTTGAGAGAGAATCACTGTGATGCGTTCAGTGGATTTAGAACAGCAGGTTATTATCCTGGCAGCAGAATTTGGAAGAAGTTGTAAGCGATGGATGCGTTTTTGTGGGATACCAGATAGAATAGCATTACAATAATCTATACGTGAGGTGACTCGGGCATTAACCGATACTTCAGTACTGTGTTGTGTAAGAACAGGACGAAGTCTAAAAATGTTTAGGAGATTGAAGAAGGCTGTCTGAGAAATGTTACTTATATGAGAGGAATTATTTAATAATAATAATAATAATAATAATCATTATTATTTAATAATTGCCAATATTAGTGTATAAATGGATATAAATAATTGCATGTAAACGATTCGCCAAATCTGTTGAATATAAACGATACAGTTTTAAACGTTATAGTTTTTTCATCAGAAAACCGGGTTTCCGTGTCTACCAAAACTCATCTGTTCAGGAAGGCTTTAAGCTCTACTTGACTTTATTCCCCTTCTCTCAGTTTACCTCTCTGTCAAGATGCTCATGTAACCTGTATGTGTGTGTGTGTGCGAGACCATCAATTATGTTGTCGGTTAGGCTTTCTCTGAATTTACTGTCTTAATCTTCTTTATTTGGTTTGTACAATGCTATATACGATATACCCTGCCGTTCTTTCTTATATTCTGTAAGTGCCTTGAGCATAGGAAAGGCGCTATATGAATAAAATGTATTATTATTATTATTACCTGTGTTAGTTTAAATGGCACTTTTGCCACTCGCAATATGGCGGACGTGCTGACGTATCGTGTCGACTGGGCAACACAGTGAATGCGGCGTCTATCGATAGGGTGGTCCAGATCTAATTATGCAATTTTCATTACACTATAACTTATTAAGTTTATTACATAGAAAATCACCTGAAAAATCCAGGAAAAATCGAGAAGTATGCGAACTGATGGCAGGAAGAATCATCTTCGTGCCGAACTGGAATCGTCCCCGCATAAATCAAAGTCATCCAGATGATCTGGATCTGCATAATTAGATCTGGACCACCCTGCATATACAGTACAGTAATCCCTCGTTTATCGCGGGAGAGAGGTTCCAAGGCTGGCCGCAATAACTGAATTTCCGCGAAGTAGGGACACCATATTTATTTAATAATTTAACGTGTATTTGGACGTTTTTAAACCCTCCCTGTACTGTTTACAACCCACCCTTTACTCTACTAATAACAGGGACAACTGTTAAGCAATATGAAATTGGTAGATAAGTTTACAGTTACTGTATAGCGGAGTACACATACCTATATATGACGTGATGATGGTGATGAATATGCTGTGCAGTAAAAATGATGACGAGGAAGGTGATGATGACTTACTTACTGCGCAGCCAATGACTGTATTTTACGTCTCTACAGACAGCGGTGCCATTTCCTGGGGCACCTCATCCATGGTTTCCGAAGGTGTATCCGTAGTAGTAGTAGGAACTGGCTCTTTCTTGCGAGGCTGCAAAAACATTGTGATTGGCAGCTGCTGCCGCTGCTTCTTTTTCCGGTCGAAGAGCAGCTTGTAGGCGGTCGTGACGTCGTCGACCTTGTTGCAAAATTGGACCGATCGAACCATATCGTCGTCCCATTCCTGTGACCGCTCTTGCAGATCCTTAGCCAGTCTGCAGCCACAGCCGCGAACGTTCTCCCTTCCTTCAACATATCCAGAAGTGTTATCTTCTCAGCGATCGTCATCATTCTTCGTTGGCGTTTGGGAGCCATTGCAGGGAGTGAAAATTGAAGCGAAGTTCAAGACCACGAAGAAACCACAAAAAAATCACACACAGTACAGTGTAAAGTAAACCGCTCGGCGAGAAAGCTTGAAGCGAAATGGCCGCGACAGAGAGACAAGGGGAGGTGCTGTGGGATCTGGGCATCAGTCAAAGCACCAATCACGGGCCCTGATTAGAAAGCGGGAAGCTGTGATTTGTCATCTCCCTCCCATGTACCAATCACAGCCCGTGTTACAACGCACTTAGTCACCGAACTTGTTTTGTTGTTCTTAGACTAAGAAATACTACTACTATATTTAAAAACCCGCAAAGTCGTGAATCCGCAAAAAGTGAACCGCGAAGTAGCGAGGGATTACTGTATGTCTATGACGTGACTGGCTGGCACTTCCGGCGAAGAACTGAGCCCGGAAGTACTTTGCGGCTTCCGTCCTCATGACTACCTCATACTTCCGGGCTATAAAGAAAGAATATCTCCTGGCGGCACCAATGGTACCCAACGGGGCTTATGGCGCTTTTCCACTGCATAGTACAGCACGACACGGTTCAGTTCAGCTCACTTTTGGGGGGTTTTCCACTGGGAACAGTATCTGGTACCTGGTCCTTTTTTTAGTACCACCTCAGCCGAGGCTCCAAGCGCGCCGAACCGTTACCAAAACGTGACGTGTAAACTCTGCTGGTCACTGATTGGCTGGAGAAAATCGTCATTACTGCGTCACTGGCTATTCTTTTCTTTAAAGGTACACACACGCGGAAGTTTGTGTCCCGTCTCTCCATCGTTGGACGCAGTTTGTTGCATAAGTGGATGAATGTTTCTTCAGACATTCGAAAGTTCTCCAGCCACTGAGTGTTTGTAAAACCGGGAACAATCACATCCCACCACTCTGAAGCACGGTTAAATGTCCAAACAGATGGTCTGTTGCGACTTTTTGCAAAATGTGGAAGATCTGTAATATACAGAATCAGCATTTTAATGTTACACTGGCAGTTAAGTTCATTTTATGCTTTGCAACAGTGATAAATGTTAGCTAGTGATGTGCTTTTTTTAGATGCTTACCCTTGCGCGTCGTCGAGCTAAAGTGTTGTCGTTGTCTGCGTGTTGTTGTAAAAGTTCCACGGTGTCACGGCAGTAGAGGCGGCGCAACTCTAACGACACGTGAATAATCCCGCCCACTCTAAAGCGGTACTAAACTGCAGTCGAAATGCAAACCGAGCCGAACTGAGCCGAACCAAGGTGAGCTGTACTGAACCGTGCTGTGCCGTACTATGCAGTGGAAAAGCGCCTTTAGAAACCGATATCTCCAAGTCCCAGGATGCCCTGAGGGAATCCGGGACAACCGCTACACTCCAGGGGAGCTGCCATCTAGCATTTTGGGGGAAGCAGTGTCGGCAAGTCGGCAAGGTCCCCATCCTTACATTTCAGGGGCATCCCGACCGGGTCCATCACACACGCTAACTGCCTGACGGCGTACAGAATGACAACACGTTTTTAAAAGATGCCGTGTGGAGTCGATGTCTCGATTCTGTAATCCATTGATTTTTATTTTATCATTTATTATCATTCATCTCTTTTGTGGGCCCTCCTACACATCAAGCTTTTTTAATCCTGTCTGACACCAATTGCTGTTTAAGATGAGCTTGTTTTCCCCCATAACTCCTTTTAGAAAATAGATAAAAGTATGGCTATGGAAAACCCGACATAGTATAATGTCCAAGTTTATTTAACACCTATCTGGAATCTGTTGTTTATTTTACGAGCCTGGATAAATTCCAGGGATAGGCTTGATAAATCAAAGCCATCAACTGCAGCTGTTTAAAATCTGCTCAATGGCAGAAAGCAATTTGTGTGTGCGTTGGCCAGCTTTTGTCTTGTTTGCATCACAACACGGATGCACATAACCAGGTTGACCTCCCGACCTGAATCTGCAACTCAACACCCGACCAATCAAAAAAGAAAGAAAGAAAAAAAGAAAGAAAAAAGGCCAGCTGTCTACCGTTTAGGTAAAAGCAGACATGACGGCGGCGTGGTTTCTTCTTTAAGTTACTTGACTTGAGACTCGTTTGAAAGGCAGCAAGTTAACATTTCTGGACTGGCCGCAGGTCTGGAACATTTCACTTCCAAATAAAGGAAAACATTTACATTTTGACTAACAATCACTTGCTGATTGTCTTTGTGGTTTAGATCTCATTACTGAGGAGAAAGGATGCCGTCCCCGGCTTTTCAGTTCCTGTTTTAATTAGAAGTGCTTTACAGCATACCGAGTTTAAAATGTCAAATTAAATTGCACGGGTACCCGCTGTAGGGTTGGTCCTAGTACTGCCACGATTGTAGTAACAGTATTGGGTAGTAACGAATGGTCTAATAACCACTAGGGTTCGGATCCATTCAGGAGCTGGTCTTAGTGTTGACAACGTGGTGCCATCTGCCACACTCTAGAGATGCATTTGTACCCGAGGTTATGTGGCATGCTGTGTTAAGGCACAAATTTTAGCATGCCAGCTTCTAAGGTCTAGAACTCAATGCTTTGTTTGAAGTAGCCTTGCAGTAATAATAGCAATAATAATGGTAGTAGTATTGTTATGTGGGCGCTGGGCAGGCTGCAATCGTCCAGTCCACTTGTGTCGTATTTCACATTTTCTCAAATGAAACGTACTTGCATGCCACTGACAGTATGACCTCAGCAGTGCAGATATCAGCCAGGCCACTAAAAATCTGAAGTACAAAGAATATAATGCAGGCTAGGTGCATTGGCGATTCTAAATTGTCCCTAGTGTGTGCTTGGTGTGTGGGTGTGTGTGTCACTGCGGTGGGCTGGCACCCTGCCCAGGGTTTGTTTCCTGCCTTATGCCCAGTGTTGGCTAGGATTGGCTCCAGCAGACCCCCGTGACCCTGTGTTAGGATATAGCGGGTTGGGAAAATGACATAACTTATAAAATTTGATATCTCGCTTTTGAAATCTGATAACAAGTTTGAGGATGTCGATTATCAAATTTTACAAATTCAATATCAAATTTCAAAAGCGTGACATCAAATTTTAAAAACTTGATTTCATATTGGGCAGCACAGTGGGTAGCGCTGCTGCCTCGCCGTATGGAGACCCTGGTTCACTTCCCGTGTCCTCCGCGCGTGGAGTTTGCTTGTTCTCCCCGTGTCTGCGTGGGTTTCCTCCCACAGTCCAAAGACATGCAGGTTAGGTGCATTGGCGGTCCTAAATTGTCCTTTGTGTGTGTGTGTGTGTGTGTGTTCCCTGTGATGGGCTGGTGCCCTGCCCAGGGTTTGTTTCCTGTCTTGTGCCCTGTGTTGGCTGGGATTGGCTCCAGCAGACCCCCGTGACCCTGTAGTTAGGATATAGAGGGTTTGATAATGGAGGGATGGATAATAGCTTGCCTGTTGATCTGTCACATCTGTCCTAGATGTACCTCTCTCTCTCTCATTATGTCTTGTGAAGGTCACACATCTTCTGACTTAGGGACATTTCTGCTCTGCCACCTCCCTCCTGATTGCAGCCTTCTTGTTGCTGATCAGCTCAATTCTGGTGCCATCACGGGCACTTTTGAAAATGAAAAAAACAAACAAAAAAAAAATAACAAAACATCTCATTGAGTGGCATGGTGGCGCAGTGGGTTGCGCTGCTGCCTCACAGTTAAAAGACATGGAGTTTGCATGTTCTCCCCGTGTCTGCGTGGGTTTCCTCCCACAGTCCAAAGACATGCAGGTTAGGTGCATTGGCGGTCCTAAATTGTCCTTTGTGTGTGGGTGTGTGTGTGCCCTGTGATGGGCTGGTGCCCTGCCCAGGGTTTGTTTCCTGTCTTGTGCCCTGTGTTGGCTGGGCTTGGCTCCAGCAGACCCCCGTGACCCTGTAGGTAGGAAATAGAGGGCTGGATAATGGAGGGATGGATAATAGCTTGCCTGTTGATCTGTCACATCTGTCCTAGATGTACCTCTCTCTCTATCTCATTATGTCTTGTGAAGGCCACACATCTTCTGACTTAGGGACATTCCTGCTCTGCCACCTCCCTCCTGATTGCAGCCTTCTTATTGCTGATCAGCTCAATTCCTGTGCCATCACGGGCACTTTTGAAAATGAAAACAACAAACAAAATAAATAAATAACAAAACATCTCATTGGGTGGCACGGTGGCACAGTGGTAGCGCTGCTGCCTCACAGTAAGGAGGCCTGGGTTTGCTTCCTGGGTCCTCCCTGCGTGGAGTTTGCATGTTCTCCCCGTGTCTGCGTGGGTTTCCTCCCACAGTCCAAAGACATGGAGGTTGGGTGCATTGGCGATCCTAAATTGTCCATAGTGTGTGTGTGTGTGTGTGTGTGTGTGTGTGCTGGGTGTGTGTGGCCTGCCTGGGATTTGTTCCTGCCTTGCACCCTGTGCTGGCTGGGATTGGCTCCAGCAGACCCCCGTGACCCTGTAGTTAGGATATAGCTGGTTGGGTAATGACTGACATCTCATTTGTTAGCCTGACGGACTCAATGGTCTCCTCTTGTTTGTCAAATTCTTATGTTCTTAACTGCTGTGTTCAAACGTTTTGACACAAACAGGCCATTCAGACCAACCCAGCTCATCAAACTCTGTAGGCCGATTTAACAAAAAAAAAATGTCAAGACGAGGTTTCAGTGTCCCCGCAGTACTATTGTCAACCCCACTGCTTGGATATGCGATCCTGTATCTGCTGCTCTTGGTGTGGTGCTTACTTGACTAATGGAGAGACATTGTTAGTTTCCATTAATGTGCGTTAGTTTCTGCTTAGTTCTCTGTGTTTTAACAGATCTTTTATCTTTATGTATACTTGTTCTGTTTTTAGTAATTAGTATAATCGATCCTTGCACTTTATCGGAGAACGTGTCACAGGCAGTAAAGTCAGGAAAGAATAGCAAGTGCAGCCCTGTGGGGCGTGGGGTTCAAAATCTGCATCAGTGAGGTTCTGGTGTCACTGGTTGGCCTGTTAAGAGATTCAAACGATGCATTTTATCTGTCCATGTCTGTATTCAAAGATTCTTTCCACATACACAGAGGTACAGGGTACTAACATCTTTTACATGAGAGTATCAGGCCACCTCCTGGACCCTGAGCTGGACTACACAGGCTCAAAACTCAGTGCTGTGACACCGTGCCCTCCTCTCCAATAAGACAGTAAACTGTACAGTATATGACATGGACATCCCCCAGAGCGCCGGCACTGGTATAAAGAATAACAGTGGAACTGGTAACATGGTTGGAATTGACAAATAAATCAAGAGAATGAGAACAAGGAAGTACTAAGAATGGACACAGGGAACCAAATGTTGGGTTTAACCCCAGTTAGGCTGGAAATGTTTTCACAAAATTGTTAACGGATGAGCCACTGGTAGCAATGGACCACCCAGTGACCATTTTTCTGGGGTTCAACCTCTGTAACTCTTTTAGGTTACATTAATCTGTTTTGCCATAATGGTGCAGTGGTTAGTACTTCTCCATCACTATGTGCCTGCCTGCCCACTAAGGTCTTCTGATCCTGGTAATCTTGTTGTGCCCCACACTAATCTACACTCCATGGGTGACGGCAGGGCCTTCAGCTGTATGGCGCCCAGACTCTGGAATGACCTACCGAAATTAATCAGATTAGCTGACTCCATGAATTCTTTTTAAAAAACAACTCAAAACTCATCTGTTCAGGAAGGCTTTTAGCTCTACTTGACTTAATTACCCTTCTCTCAGTTTACCTTCATGTCAAGATGCTCATGTAACCTGTATGTGTGTGCGAGACCATCAATTATGGTGTCTGTTAGGCTTTTCTCTGAATTTACAGTTTTAATCATCTTTATTCATTTATTTGGTTTGTACAATGCTATATACGGTATACCCTGCCGTTCTTTCTTATATTCTGTAAGTGCCTTGAGCATAGGAAAGGCGCTATATAAATAAAATGTATTATTATTATTATTATTATTATTATTATTATTGTTATTATTATTATTACTACTCCTTCAAGAGCTGTAATCTGTTGCTCTTTGCATAAAGCCTTCACGTTCTCCCTGTGTTTGTGTAGGTTTTCCTCCCACATCCCCGAAGATGTACGTATTAGATTAATGGTGAATCTAAATTGGACCAGCGTGCGTTTATAAGTGGGCCCTGCAGAGAACTGGTGCTGCTGGAGTACATTCTGTCTCCATCTGAAACTGAAGTAGATTAAGTGGCTTTGAGAATGTTAGACTAACTAGATGGATACATTGAAAAGGCACTGTATAATTAATAGATATGAAAGTTATGATTTAATAGATACATTTAAAAGGCACTATATGATTAATAGATAGATATGAAAGTTATTATTTAATAGATAGATTTAAAAGGCACTATATAATTAATAGATAGATATGAAAGTTATGATTTAATAGATAGATTTAAAAGGCACTATATAATTAATAGATATGAAAGTTATTAGTTAATAGATACATTTAAAGGCACTATATAATTAATAGATAGATATGAAAGTTATTATTTAATAGATAGATTTAAAAGGCACCATATAATTAATAGATAGATATGAAAGTTACTATATAACAGATCTAAAAGGCACAATATAATTATATATATACTGTATATACTGTATATATAAAATCCAATGTCTGTCTCATTTGTCTGTCTGTCCACTTTTCACGAGAGAACTACTTAACGGATTTAGATAGAGTTTTTCTTCTTTAATTTGCTTGAACATTCCGGTTGGTTTTACAACTTCTCTCATCGTGTTAAGTATTATAGTTCATTTGTGGCACTGATTTATTTGTGCAAATCCGAGAGAGAGGCTGCGGGCAGAGGGTAGGAGGATCCGGGACCTCGAGAGTGGGAGCCGGGCAGGGTCCTCCTCACTCACATGCCAGCCTCAGTGCGAGTCGCTGTACCTCTCGCCACGTGTTGGAGCGCACCTCACCTCCACTTAGCTAGCCATAGCAGTTTGTTCAGCAGACATTATCATCTAGAGATTGTTAAAGAGTAATGTTTGGTGTTTTTGAGAGAGAGATCAGAGCAATGTGTGTTTTAGAGGGTAGCTGCTCATTGGCAGAGATGTCACAGCCACGTGACGGGGGACGTTCTCCCATCAGAGCTGAACACGATCAGATGCAGTGTCAACGTTTGACGTTGGAGCGTGCTGACTTTCTGATTGGGCCAGAATGATATTTTTTACATTTTTTTTATTGATTTTTAAAGTTTGTCCTGTTTCACTACTACATGGACGGAGCCGTGGGGGAGCAGCGAGTTATGTTGTAAACAGATATAAAAGGCACTTTTTTATTTTATTTTGATATACGTTGTCTTGAAACTATCTTTTCACATGAGGTCAGAGTGCAGGGTCAGCCATTGTACAGAACCTCGGAGCAATTTTCAGGTTAAGGACCCAGTGGGGTGGGATCCCTTTCTGGGATTATCCCTTCTGTAAGATACTATATTATAGACAGATATGAAAAGGCACTATTTAATTATAAGATTTAAAAAGCACTATATAATTAATAGATAGGTTGTACTTTCTTTGTCCTAATTTGATTTAATATCATTTCAAGATCATTTCTAGTTAACTAACATCTAAAAGTGAAGGTGTTATTGTAACTATGCCACACCTGCAAATCCACCTGGGTAAATCGGTATGCATATATAAATAAAATGTATTCTTATTATGACTATAATTATTATTAAATCATCCAGGATCATATGCCCTGCTAGACGACCTGGATTTGTACAGTATGTGTGTACAGTGGGTTTCGTGTACACCTACCATGAAATGATTTAAGGCGCCCTGGGTGAGGCTTTGCTCCCAGGAGTTGTTTCTTGGTCCAAAGTGTACATAAAAAATGAATGGCAGTGAATATTTATACCTCGTGATGGGCCGTAGCCTGGTTTTTACATTTCCTTGAAAATGCTTTTTTTATTTCACGTGTAACCTTCAGGTAATACTGAAACAATTGGCATGTAAACATAAAAATGTCAAAATGTATGAAAATACACCCCTGTGCTTTTGTAACGTTAGCCGTGCACGGGCCCGTAAATCGCGCTGAGCAGTGAAGTGTGTGGATCATGAAAGCAGTCAGTGCAAAAATATCACGGACACTCCGTGTACCACACATGGCTGAAAATGTAACTCTTTGTATTGCAGGTCACTTCCTGGGCAACAACACGGTGATTGATGTGCTACGAAGAGAAGGCTACGACGTGCAGCACACGCCCGCGGGGCAGCCCATTAACAGGTAATTTAAAACGAGGCTTGTGTGCCATTCGGGTGAGGAAAGCGGAGCAGCGCTTTGGAGGATTCGGTTTCTCCCCTGGCCATTGGCTAATGATTCCTGTTGGCTGCCGTCCTAGTAAAACAGAGGCTAAAAGACGGCACTCTGACGTCGGCCTGTTTCTTGATTTTCCCATTTCTGAAGCTGAACAGGGTTTTTTTTTTTTTTTAATTTTTTAATTTTTTTTTTTGGTCCCTTGTGCAGTTTTGCCCGATCTTACTGGAATCGCAGTGCTGGAAAGCACTCAATGGCTCCCTTGGGGTGAGTGTTATTTAAGGGGGCTAAGCTGCAACAAACAGACTCTAATTCTATCGGATCTACAGGAACTTTACACACTTCCCAATGAGCCCATTAGAATTAATGCGTGTGTTTTTATATTCTGTAGTTACTTAACCTTCTTCTTATTTTTTTTTTGCTAAGGAGCCCCAAGACTGTTTTTTCAGTTCTTTAAAATACAGTAAGCCATTTTGCCTCATGATTTTAATAAATGTTTGCCATCACTCATTTTATTCAGTGCTTTACACTCATGGCGAATCAAACAAAATGATGAAATCGGCTGGCTTCAGGTTTCTCCTTCGTTAAATCTGACACTAAGAAGATGGATGGAGTCTACAGCAGGTGTTTATAGGTCAGCCCAGTGCTACCACATCTAGCACCGCTGTCACTCTACCTGAAGGATCAGGGTTCAAGTCCCAGCTCAGGCACTGTCAGCTGAAAGCCTCCGTGTTCTCTCCTTGTCCTCCTACATCTTCTGGTAATATTTTCACATTACGTGACTTCATCAGCGATTTTTAGTCATAGACTTCATTTACATAATCTTAGCAAGTTGGAGGTTCCCATAAAGGTCAGATGTGCAGCGTGACATGTCCAACAGGTTGACTTTAGACTTTAGTTGTAGGGTGGGCTCTGTGTGCACAACCAACGAATACTCATTTGGAACTAACTACCCATCCACCATCCAACCCGCATTATCCTAACTACAGGGTCACGGGGGTCTGCTGGAGTCAATCCCAGCCAACACAGGGCGCAAGGCAGGAAACAAACCCCGGGCAGGGCGCCAGCGCACCGCAGTGGAACTAACTACCCTTCATATAATGTAGCGACGAGGAATAAGGAATGTGGCGCTTTGGACCTCACAAACAGCAGAGGAGCTCGTCTAACGTGTCGTGTTTTTACGTACGACGACAGAATGGAAATGAAGCAAAAAAGGCCAACAATTATGGCTGAACTTGTTAATGCTTCTGACGCCATCAGACAGCTCATCACAAAAAGGGGTGAGCACATAAAGTGGGAACACAGTTGGACAATCTGACATGCCCTGTGATTTTCAGTCATTTAAATTGACATGGTCTGGTGACAAGATTAGCAACTTACATACCAACTGACTAGAAGTCACGTAATGGCAGTCAGTCATTTTTTTAACTCACTTTGTCCTGAACAGGGTTGCGGGGGGGCTGCTAAAGAGCCTATTCTAGCCAGCATTGGGGGCAAGGCAGGAAGAAACCCCGGACAGGGTGCCAGTCCATCGCAGGGCGCTCACATAATGTGACACCAGATTAAGATAGACTGGTTATTCTAAATCAGCCCAGATGTGACTGAGACTGGCATCCAACCCAGGGGGTACTGCTTTATGTTTGATCGGTCCAAGGTTAACAAAACCCCTGGAACAGAATATGTGGGATCAGAAAATGGATGGATATCCCTCTCTCTATACAGACACACACACACATATATATATATATGCACTTTGAAAGCACTATGAAAGCACTTTGAGCTACATTTTCTTTGTATGAATATGTGCTATATAAATAAATGTTGATTGATTGATTGAGTGCTTATACTAGGGGACTTCGCTCGCCAACCCCCAGCCACTTTGCGTCTCTGCCACTCACGTATGTGGATTTCACTTTCACCAAACAAATCTTTTAATTCTCGTGGATACGCCTCTGCATTGAGAAGAAACTCTACTTTTCCCCGATGGCAACACGAATGAGACGATCTACAAGTCTCCGACTTAAAAATTTAAATCCGAATAATATATTTGATCACTTTTCGCTGTTCCATTACCTCACCACGTAATAATTTCTGTTTTTTTTTGCGCTAATGCGATCTTTACTATCATATTTTTGAGACTTTCGAATTTTAGTACTTCCGTTGTCTCTAACCAGCTCTGCATGTGTATCGCGCCAACATTATCGAATTCTTTACGATGTTCTACTTTGTCATCTACTCTTTGTCTTTTATTTCCTGCCCCCGGCATGGTTAAATATCTTGGCACAAAGTCTCGTCTTGCAGGACGTGAAAGTGTCTCTCTGAGAAGATCGCGTCTCGTCTCTCTTCCCAAGATTGTTTTAATAGAATGGATTATACACTATATATATATATATATATATATATATATATATGTGTGTATATATATATATATGTGTGTATATACTGTATATGTGTGTATATATATGTGTGTGTATATACTGTATATGTGTATATATATATATGTGTGTATGTGTATATATATGTGTGTATATATATGTGTGTATATATATATGTGTGTATATATATATATGTGTGTGTATATATATGTGTGTATATATATATATGTGTGTATATATATATATGTGTGTATATATATGTATATATGTATATATATATATATATATATATAGTTTTAGACAGCCCGAGCACAGACAGACAGAAACCTGATGTTGAATGCCACACACGTTTATTAAACTATTTACAAGTCCTTAAAAAGTTCTGCTCCAACACCAATCACCCTTCTCTCTGGCCTCACAATGATCCTCTTTGGGCCGCCTTCTCTCCATTCTCCAAAGCCTTGCCTTCTTCCACCCGACACCAGCTCTCTGACTGTTGGAAGTTGGCCCATTTTATGCTCATCCAGATATGCTCCAGGTGCCCCTTGATGAACTTCTGCCGGCGCTTCCTGGTGTGGCAGACGTGCGGCATGAGCACCCTGAAGCACTCCGGGTGACCCTGGAATTCCTTCTGCTACCACTTCCTGGTGTGGCGGAAGTGCTGGCTTCCAGGGCTCTAGGAACCAGTAAACACCCCCTGGTGGTGTCCACGGGCCCCTAATGGGTTCCCAGCTCGGTCCCCGTGTCCCCCATAGCAACCAGGGTGACTGTCCTCTCGTGGTCCGGGGAAGGTATAATCCCTCCCTCAGTCCTTCCAGGTGTCCTGGCTAGGTATGGCACCTGACACGTTTTGGAGTGTATCTTGCCTTCGCTTAGCTAGAGATACCTGTTTGCCTATTGATTTTTAAAGTTTACCCTCTTTCACTACTACACGGGTGGAGCTGCAGGAGACTGCTAGTCTTATATATAAAATTCTACGCATGGAAGTGTGTGTGTGTGTCTGTCTGTCCGGTCCGGAAGTGCAAGGCTACAGCATGAAGCTCAAAGAGCTGGTAACGTGGCCCCGAGTTAACGAGTCAGAAGAAGAAAGAAGTACAAGGCTACAGCATAAAGCTGAAAGAAAGAGACCCAGGCACCGAAGTGAAACCGCCGATGAAAGACAAACTTGCTTAGCCGCTAATACACAAGCGAGGCAAGCATATCGGCAAAACAAAACCTTAGAGGAGAGAGGAACTCAGTTTGTTGCTGATAGACAAGGGGGACAAGCATATCCGCAATATGAAACTGCTGACTCTGCATTTTAATTTTCTTTCTGATGACTTCAATAGTTTCTAGCAGCCCGGGCTTACACAGCTAATATATTATAAAGTAAAACGCCAGAGAAGATCAGGGTGTTATGGCACAAAGGCGGAAGCTTAGTTTAATTAAACAAAATTAATGAAAAAGATAAGGCAGAGAACCACAAATCTCAAACAAGAGATCTGTCCTTCTAAGGAATAGGGGCCAGAATGGACACAGACTTACAGTCGGACGTTGGTTTATACAAGAGCTGGGGTAGAAGACACAAGTTGTGAAGTGGAAGTGACATCAGCGTTCGCCTCTGAAATCTTCCTCAGTTCTAGGGGGAAACAAAACAGGATTTGTTAAAGACTGCGTGTCTCCCCATCATCCTTCCCTGTCTTCATTACCTGCTCAAAACCACTAAGGTACTCCTACGGCTTGCATGAGTTACCATGTTCATCGTTAAAATGCAAGCAGAAGGAACAGGACAAGTTCTGCTACCACATTTTAGTCCATTCCTCGCACATTATGCCAAAATGTGTCAAGGTCTTATGTCACCATTGCTGGTAACTTCTTGTCATCATACTAGGACTGTGTGGTATATACCGAAAAACACATTTTTTCAATCGGTATGGTGCCAGGAGTTTGGAACTTTTGGGTCCTGAAGTAAGTGGTGACTTTACAAGACTCTGTGTTCAGCACTTTGTTCTTCAGTCTGCTTGAGAATCAATGGTAGACCCTCCTGACCACTGCGGCACACTCAAAAATTCAAAAGAGTTACTGTGGAATGAGGTATGGAAGGAAGCAGTGCGTTTGTGTGGCCCAGAACGGGGATGGAGGGGTTGGGTTATCTGTTGTTTGCTTTGGTGCCTTTTCCATACCGATGCCGAGGTCTGAAAGCTGGTAAGGATACGTGAAGTCAAAATTTTAGTACCAGCCCAGCACCACACCCTGCTCTCAGATACTGTCATACTCAATCCCATTTAAAGTTTCATCCCACTTCTGACACCACTGTAATCAAAATCAGATTCACCCTTTGTCTCCATCTTACGGTTCAACTCCACTTCCTGAACTCTTGGCCACTCGGCAGACCTGACACCTAATAAGCTAAGCTAAACAGGAACTTCTGTGGCCTGGAAGGATGGCATCAGTGTGACCTAAAGGACAGTGCCATCATTTCACAATAGCAGGCTTGCATGTCGCACAATGTCATAGTATGTTTAAAGGTGTTCCTTTTCTTTAATAGAGTAAAAACACTGTAACTTTAGAACTGAGGTCCCCTCTAGGCAAATGCCAGGCTGGGCTCAGTTAAATCTGGTCTTAATTATAATATTGCACTTATAGCTCCACAATGCATTGGGAACTGTACAACTCCTCAAATCAGGGTTCTGTTTTACATTCTGTGTAGCAGGGAGCCGCCCCTGAGTGCTGATCCACAATAAGCCAGCAGATTGTCGACGAATGTGCCACGTGCCCATGCCCGAGGTGCCACGTCTTATAGCAATTTGACTGTTTACCCCCAACCTTGAAAACTGTCAGTTCCAATTCTTCTGGTTTGGTGGTTGGGCACCACATTGAACTCCAACTTGTACTCAATTACTTCCACAACAGCCAGCATGGCACTCCCTTTATTTTAACTATTAGCTGCCTCACAGCACATAAGGCATCTGCTTGCCCGCTGCATTCAGTGTTATGGTCATTGACGCGATGCATTGACACCCCTTGACAGCAGGAGTTTACTTCAAAGCGCTGCATTACCTCAGACTTTTCTGTCAACTGGTCAAGTCGGGAGGTAAAACCCAGAGATACAAAATACATGCGGGGGACGCTGGGGCTCGGTGTCGGGGGAGAGGGGTTTACTCCAATAAGACAAGACGCTATTTTCAACAAGCAACTTGAACTGGGGGTGATGGTCATTTTGAAAGCCTGGGTTACAGGCTTCCCACTGGCCTTCTTTTGAGTTGTTTTTAGACTCTGATCGTGATTGTCTAAACATCAGCAGGCATCTTCTGATGTCCATAATACTTGCATGGCAGGGAGACCGTTCTGTTAAGACTTCTATCCTTTTCCCAGCATTACATTACATGACTTCTAGTGGGAGGGGATGTCAAACTTGATGACTGTTGCTGTTGATCTCATCGCCTGAGATTGTCAAATTCCATAAGTAGGAATTGTAGAAGACGACACATTACATGGCTCAACTAGCATAGGTTTACATTTCCAAAGTATTACCAGCTCGCCCCTTTTCCTGACAGCCAATAACAGGCTACTTACAGAGCTGGTGCTGTACGAATGCTTTCCAGGTATGGCGAGTTTAGCCACAATCACTGCTTTTTGTTTTTTCCTTTTTCCATTCTGTTTGGTACGTTTTCAGAGAGATGAATCCCTCTTACATTTTTGTGGCCTAAAACAACTGTGTTCTGTAGTCCTTGTTGCTGTGTTACATTCATTGTACTCCTAGATCACTGCTCACTGGTTCTGAAAATTTGCACACAGAGCGGGTCCTTGTAACTTATGCCAGAATCAACCCAGTTTCATTTTATCGGGACAAACTGCAGACTGGTTGGACCGAGTTGCTGGGGTGGTCACAATACACAACCAATGGTCACGGGAGCATGCCGCTACTGCCTTCAGTTCACTAATGTTATTATCTGCACACACTTAAAAATAGTGTGAGGCCTCTAAAAATCCAGAATTGAGATGAAAGTTCACAAATGAAGGCCACTCCTCTACCCATGTGATTGGCTGCATATAGTATAAGATGATCAGGCCACTCCCCTACCCATGTAATTGGTTGGATGTAGTACAAGATGATCTGGCCACTCCCCTACCCATGTGATTGGCTGCATATAGTATAAGACTAGGCTGACCCGCCTTTTAAGGCAACCGACTATTAAGTTGACCACTTCTTAAGGCAATTCAATATGTAGATCAATTTGATATTTTATACAAACTCATTAATTTGGTTTATTGCATTTGAGCGGTATTACTTTAATACTCGTAGTTTCTGTTATTTTTGTGATGAAATTTAAACTTTTTTTCTATATTGAGGTCGCCCTTTTGAACCTGATTCAAGTGGCTTGACGGTGGGCAGGAATGCATGGCGGGCTGGCTGCCTAGATGTCTTCATGAGGCAGGTGGTGTGACACAATCTGGCGTGTACTTCCCGTCATTGAAAGTGGTGATCCTCCCAGGTGAACGTTGCCTACACGAATGTGTTCAGCAGCACAATCAGCTGATGCTGGTTACCTCACTTTCATTTTCGATCTCTATCTCCAGATCACTTACTTCCAATTCAGCAATAACACGCAAAACGTCACCCGCGGAGTATTTTACTTTGCACATTTGATTTGGTCTCCCACCAGATGTCGATGCCATTTTAGAGCTGGTTTGCACTTTACTACTCATGCATGTGCAGGAAATTGAGGCCAAATCAGCAAAACTAACTTTCCTTCTAGCAAAGAGAGCTGAAATAAAATGTAATGGTGAGGTTTGTTGCTGTTTAGGGACAATTACCGTCATATACCCCTGTATTTCAACAACAGTCAATGTCTGCCCTGAAAGAGTTGAAGTATTTCTTCAGTTTATGGAGTAGGAAAAACAACAGTGAACCATGTAAAGGGTGATGCCGACAAAACTGAAAAACGTGTCAAAAATGGTAACCACCAACGGTAATGTTATTCTGTATTAATGTAAATGCGGAGTATTTGGGCAGAGTGGTGGCTCTGAGGCTAAGGATCTGCACTGGCATCCCGAAGGCTGCCAGTTTGAATCACTGCCAAAAGATATCCTACTCTGCTGGGCCCTTGAGCAAGGCCCTGAACCTTCAATTGCTCCAGGGGTGCTGTACAATGGCTGACCCTGCGCTCTGACCCCAAGGGGTATGCGAAAACTAACAAATTCCTAATACAAGAAATAGTATAAGGCGAAATAAAGAACAGCCAAAAAAAAAAAATTCTGTTATGTTATGTTTTGTTAATATACTGTGACATGCAGGCAGCTTGTGACGCCCTGTGCAGGTGCAGAAAGTGCAGAATGCTGTGTAAGTGATGGCACTGGGAGAGGGGCTTCTGTTCTGTGGGGGGCCGACACGAGTGACAGGAGAAGTAAGGAGAAGAAGGAAGGAAGTTTTAAATAGGATGTCAGAAGACAATAAGCCGGAGCGTTTGTGGTATAGAAAAAGACAGAACGTGAGTCGCAGGAGATAATTATCGGTAGGGAAAGCTTTCATTTATTGTTTTGGAGGTGGGCACCATAACCCAGATAATAGAGTATAAGACAGGGCACCATTTGTTAGGATGCCAAGACTCCAAGTAAAATGTAGAAGACTCCAGTACCTCTGAGTTGTTTTTTCTTATTACGCTGGTCATTACAATATTATATAAATGAATTCATTTTGTTAATACTATATTATATTTTGTTAATATACTGTAGATTTTTTTTTGTAAACACTAGGGGGCTCCTCCCTCTGCTCGCGTCGCTCGCCCACCCCCGGGTTTGGTTATCTGGATATACAATTTAAAGAGATTGTTATTTTCATGGGAATTGTTACGTACTTTTTTAATTCTATGTTGCTTCGCTGCTCCGTGATCATAAATATACACCTGACCGAAGTGTGGTTTCTTCGAAATTAAACTTGTTGTCGCTTTAATTATTGCGGGACCACAGATTCTCATAGCGTGTGGTCCATTATTGTGTCAATCTACGTTTTCAGCATTGATTGATGCGAACGCAAAAAGATTATTGTAGACTTGGATATTTTGTGGATTTCACTTTCACCAAACAGCAAATCTTTTAATTCTCGCGGATACGCCTCTTCATTGGGAGGCAACACTACTTTTCCCTGATGGCAAAAGGAATTCGCCGATCTACAAGTCTCCGACTTAAACTTTAAAGCCTTACAATATCTACAGTACATACTTCAGACATATCACTTATGTCCATATATTCGATCTCTTTTTGCTGTTCCGTAATATTTTCCATTTGTTTGTGCTAATGCGATCTTTTTTTTGATACTTTAAAATTGTGCTACTTTCATAATCTCTAACCAGCTCTGCATGTGTATAGCACCAACGTTTTTGAACGTCTTTATGAAGTGTTTTATTTCTGACCCCGATTTGACCTACGAGGTTTTCAATACCACTTGGATTATTACTTTCCTTATTTTCAGATATTGCACATACAGTGGAACCTCGGGTCACGACCATCATTTGTTCCAAAACTCTGGTGGCAACCCGATTTGGTCGTGACCCAAAGTAATTTCCCCCAAAGGATTGTACGTAACTACAATTAATCCGTTCCAGACTGTATGAACTGTATATAAATATATATATATTTTTTAAGATTTTTAAGCAAAAAAATAGTTAATTATACCAAAGAATACACAGTGTAATAGTAAACTAAATGTAAAAATATTGAATAACACTGAGAAAACCTTGAACAGAGAAAAGTAACATTGCAAGAATTCATGCTACAGCCTTGCGAACCACTCGCTTTTTAAATTTAAGCACAGGGAAAAAAATGAACATTTGAAAAATCTATAATTTATACAAAAACTAACCATAAACAACCAAGAAAACTAACCTTGCATGAGTCGAGTTCTGGCATGAAGGAAGTGAGCAGGAAGCTGGGTGGAGAGGAGATGACAGTTTTGAGGTAAAGTCCCTCTGCGCGATGCACGTCTGACTGAGAACAATGTACTGTACAGAGGGAGACTGAACACGTGCGGAAATCACCGGCGCGTACGAACCGTAAAGGAAACGAAATAGAGCGCAAACAGTTCACAGCGAATGCACAAAGAGAGACTGAGCACGTGCGGAAATCACCGGCGCGTACGAACTGAAAGGGAAACGAAATAGAGCGCAAACAGTTCACAGCGAATGCACAAAGAGAGACTGAACACGTGCGGAAATCACCAGCGCGTACGAACCGTAAGGGAAACGAAATAGAGCACAAAGAGTTCACAGCGAATGCACAAGGAGAGACTGAGCACGTGCGGAAATCACCAGCGCGTACGAACCGTAAGGGAAACGAAATAGAGCACAAAGAGTTCACAGCGAATGCACAGGGAGAGACTGAACACGTGCGGAAATCATCGGCGCGTACGAACCAGAAGGGAAACTGTCTTGTTCGTCACCCGAGTGTGTGGTCGTGAACAGATGCAAAAGTTAGGTAAACTTTTTGGTCGTAACCCGATTTGTACGTGTTCCGAGACGTTCGTGACCCGAGGTTCCACTTTAGCTGCTCTTTCTTCTTCACTTAGTCGATGACATGCCATCTAGAACGTATAAAATTTTTAAGAGCTGGGAGCACATGAAGTGTGTCTGGCAAAAGCATTCCAATAACTGAGAGGTTAGATGTCCGTGATCTTGTTTTAAATTGGCTGTAAGTAGGGCGTGATGTGCAAAAGTCGCCGTCTCACAGGTCTTGCTTCCCAAGGTTGTAAAGTCCAGTCTCGCGAGACGTCAAAGTGTCTTTCCGAGAAGATCACGTCTCGACCCAAGATTTTATTTATTATAATAGAGAGAAGTGACTATTTGCTAAACTAATCTACAGTATATCATTTTTAAAGTGCTGTTCTGTTATCTGTCTCTTCTCTTATCCATCACAGCCTCAGTCCCGACCCCTGACGGATGATCGAGGTTTTACCGAACTAAAGTAATCCTTTATAGCAGGTGTGACCAACTCTGATCCTGGAGAGCAATGATGGCTACAGGTTTTTATTCAAACCATTTTTTTAAATTAGTGACTATTTTTGCTACTAATTAACTTCATTTAATTTATCTGCCATTTAAAACTCAAGACTCTTCAAATCAGGGCTGAGAAACGGCAGTCCTGAAGGGTCGCAGAGATTTTTGTTCCAACCCAACTGCTTCATGGGAAATCTTTCATTGCTGATGAAGCACTTATTGTTCAAGTGACATTTTCTGCTTCATTGTAGTTGTCTCGCTTGTTAAGATTTTGAACTCTTGATTGCTTATTTTAGTCATAAAGAGCTGCATTCACTGATCAACTGCTCCTTATTAGCAATAAGGAGCCAGCAGTTGTACGTCTCGCTTGTCTCCATTTCCACCCGTGTGTATTCGTCATTCACTATTTAGCTAAATGAAGTACTCAGAGAGAAACTAATTGCTCATCTGTTTTAGGCTTCAAATTACGTGGATGATACATGTATCATTAGAAAGGAAGAAGAAAATCTATGATTTCCAAATGAACGGATATGGTGCAGTTAAAACCCTAATAAGCCGTGAAATTAAATAAGATCTGTTAAGCAACTGGGTTGGAACAAAAACCTGCAGCTCTCCAGGACTGGAGTTGGCCACCCTTGCTTTATAGTGCGCGTATGGCATGGTAATTTAACACTGGAGCCTTTGCAGAGCACTGGGGCAACTTAACATGTCGGTGGGATGTGGAGACAAAAACAGGATTACCTGGAGAAATGCCCAAACACACACAGGGAGAACAGGAACACTCCATACGGATAGTGCTCAGGCTGGAATTCAAAAGCCATTGGCTGCAGATCTTTGAATCAGGAACATTAAACATCACCCCCCCTGGACTAAATCTAAATGTTTTAAATCCTACTAATATGTAATTTGCATTACGCGAATTGATTTAACGTTGTTTGAGATTTTCTTGGGGTTTTTTTTTTTTTATTTTGAAATGCCGACTTGAACAGTCGCTTAAATAAAATAGAATAAAGCTTGCATGCCTACGGAGAATTCTAGCATCTGTTATCCATTCATTCACTTACTTTCAGGGCCCACTTATACCAGCCCAGGGTCGTAGGGAGCCAAAGCCTATCCTGGCAGTATAAGAGAGGAACTAACTCTGGACTGGATGCCAGCCCCCACATTCACGAACCCACCTATTCATACTGGGGCAATGTGACATCACTGCTTAACATTACATGCACATATCAGGGGTGTAGGGAGGAAACCTGAGGTACCTAAGTGACTGGCACACCGGGAGAACCTGCCACGTAGAAAACAATCAGTCTGCAAATACTACCTGAGACCTTCAAGCTGTGAGGCAGCAGTGCTTACCAATGTGCCACCCTGTCCATATGTATGTATTGATCTATTTTTTTATTAATTTTCTATTTTTTTTTTTACCATTTATTCATAGAGGCTAGATGACTGTATTTTTCTCTGACATCCCTCGGAATCCCTAGAATCATCTCAGCTGTCATAGTGGTCCCTTTCAAAGAGCGTATTTGGCCATTGCTACAAAACAGATTTGTTTCTTATTATACTCTGTTCCTACAAAACATGCTCGGCAAATTTGGCACACCACATTTTATCGCTTAAACAAGCGTACGATTACATGCTCTTCCCAATCCAGTCAGCCTCAGGCTAGTATGGTATTTTTTTTTTTTTTTTCATTTTCCAGACAGGATTTCAAATGGAAATCATTTTCCAAATAACAGCGCCTGTAGTTTCTGTAATTTCACCACAGACCTAAAACAGATGTCAAGTTATGCTCAGATTAAAAAAAAATCAAAAATAAAAATGATATTTCCAAATTGAGATGCTCAGCCACAATTTTGTTGTGTTTTATTTTTTTTCTTCTTTTTACCAAAAGATCAGCCTCATGCATTTTCTTTAACATAATGCTTCTATAAATACAGATTTTTCCAACATGGCAGAATCTGCCCGTCTCTAATTTACGTTTTGCACACATTTCAGTATGCAGGGCTAGAGCTGAGCCTCCTGCTGTGCGCAGCTGTAAAATCCCAACTTGCACCGCAGGACAGAGCAGGTTTCATCAGATCCATGAACCTGTCAGTCAGTGAAGTATATAGTGCCTTAAAGACATTCAGGTTACACTAACTGGTAACTCTAAGCTGACCCATATGAGTGAGTGGAGGTGTTGATCTGTGGTGGACTGGCATCTCTTCTGAATTAGGCTCCCACCCAGTGACCAGCTCTGGACAGTAATAAAATGGTATAAGACGAATCAAAAAAGGGATCGTTGATTGACCTCTCTGGATTTTCTTCCAGTATTATACTTTTCTTCCTAACAACACCGTAGATTTTATAGTGTTCACCACCCTTGGGATCGTATTGTTTGATTATAATGGTGTCTTTCAATAGCCTGGTTTCCTTTTGTTTCTCAAAGATGAGCCTGTTTTGCTAGTGTGACAGATAGGGGGCGCTGTCATCCCCTTGAACCCTCAGATCAGACGCCAGACACCAGATAAAAGTCCAAAATGTTGACTTTTTATTATAATAATCAAGTTCACAAAGCACCTTCCACTCCACAATACTTATACACAATACTCAAATAATCCACAATACAATAATCCTCCACTCCCAGACGTGTTGTGCCCTTCATCCCAACTCAGCTCAACGCTCTGGGGTTTCCCACAATCCTTTATGGTCCTCGACCCGGAAGTGCTTGTGATCCTCCAAGTCCATGTGATTTTTAGCACTTCCCAGGTCAGATCAAAACTCCTCTTCTCCTCAGCCCAGAAGTATATCATCTCTTCCGTTTCCTTTATTGTGAATTGCTTCCAGACTATATTGATAGTACAAATCCCTGGGCCTCCCTGCAGTGTCCCCTGGCAGCACCCATGTTATCCAGCATGGCTGTGAAGAAAGACTCCAAGGTCCATAATGCCCTGCTGGAATTCAGGGCACCTCCATGTTGCCGGGAAGGCTCCATCTGTCGGCGTGGGGGTATTGGCCAGGATGAACTGTTTGCCATATACTACACTAGGTGGCGGCTCTAAACTCAACCAGTGTGAGAGACTGGATGTATTAAGTACAAGAGGAACTGGCCACTCCTATACTCTTGTGATTGACAGGAGGAACTGGCCACTCCTCTACTCATGTGATTGACAAAAGAATCTGGCCACTCCTCTACTCATGTGATTGACAGGAGGAACTGGCCACTCCTCTACTCATGTGATTGACAAGAGGACCTGGCCACTCCTCTACTCATGTGATTGACAAGAGGACCTGGCCACTCCTCTACTCATGTGATTGACAGGAGGAACTGGCCACTCTTCTACTCATGTGATTGACAGGAGGAACTGGCCACTCCTCTACTCATGTGATTGACAAAAGAATCTGGCCACTCCTCTACTCATGTGATTGACAAGAGGACCTGGCCACTCCCCTACCCATTGTGAACAAGGAGTCCCAAAGCATGCAAGTCCCAAAAAGCACTTCTCATATTGCCACCATTTTTACAGTAAAACCCTGGTTAGATTTAAGGGAAAACACGATGTCTTCATAAAATACAAACTTTATTTTCACAAAATGCTCTGTTACTGAATAAAGCTCCAAAGGACACATAGAAGTTGCCAGCAAAGGTCAGTCTGGTCTGAAGCACATCTGTATTGGTTACTTGATAGTGAAGTGCCCACCTACTCCCCAGTCCTTGTGATTGGTCGGCATAATCAGGCACAAGGCATGAAGCAACAACCTTGGACTAACCACATGTCTATTGGAAAGTGCACTCAATGCACCAGAAGCCAAACTTGGGCAGAGCGCCAGTCTGTGGCAGGGCACACTCAGTTATGAACTACAGTAAGTCTAATTATACTTAAACCAGTAACGGCACACTGCACGATCCCGTGCAGTGAATACACTTGACTTGAGCATTCCTAGTTCTCATCCTCTTTCTTTCTCTGTACGTTTAGCACTCGTTTGCTCAAAGGTCGATGCGCTTGCTGCTTCCACCCTAGCGGCCCACTGCTTCTCTTCTTCCGTCGGCATCTTTTCAGGTTAAAACTGATTAAGTTAGTTTTTGTGTTGCAATTACTTAGTATATTTTTTCTTAATTTTTCACTTCAATCTGCCTCAAGAATGATTTAAGATATGAAGAGGTAGGGGAAGTGACCGTGAAGGTGGTAGGGAATGAGAACGGCGCCCGTACACATGCATCAATCACACGGCCGCCCTGCTGTGCGCTGCAGAGAGTTGATTCTACAATAAAATAAAATAAAGATAAAAAGAGTAATAAAAATCATCACCCTGAAAGCGGAGAGTAGACGTCACGTAGTATATGTGTACCAAATTTCAGGTCAATAGGTAAAACGGTCTGAATGAATCTTACTTTTGTGAATTTGGGGTTTGAAAGGAAAACCGGAGTAGCTTGAAGAAAACTGATGCTGACAGAAAACAAATGTGCAAACTCCACACAGACAATGACTGGGCTCGAATTTGAGCTCATTAACTAACCACTATGTCGCCATTCATCCCTTATCAATCACAAATTCAGAAAGGATACTTCTACCCAGTGGGCTTGACAAACACAAGAGCTTCGCGCTCCGCTGCCTTGTGATCGACCGAGTTCACCCTTACCAGTAAATGACCTGGAAGTGCAGTAATTTGTTATCAGCTGTTGGCTGCCACAAGTTTCTTCACTCTTTGTCCCACTTAACCTCCCACTGGGATCAAAGGAGCTGGAAAAAGGGAAAACAAAAATGCATTCCTCATCTTAAAAGCCGCCGTCTCGCTGTGTGGTAAGCTCTGCTCACCTGTTCACACCTGCTGATAGAAATCTGCACCCCTCTCAGGTCTGCACATAGAAACGGACTGAAGTGACGGACGGCCATGCTGTCATCTCACTTATACCTTCATTCTAGCTTGGATGTAAATGCATTTTTTTTTTGTGCGTTTGTCTTTGGTTTGTCCTTTGATGAGGTGATATTTGACTAAGCTGTTCAGCTTCTTCAAGCAAAATTAATGCAATAACCTTTTGATGACCTCACTAACACACTGAAGACAATTCATTTAAGTTGGCGGCCCACTCAGCTATGGTTCCAACCTCTTCAGATCCACTGCAGCTTGCGGAAATTATTTTAAGGATTATGCGTTCATTCATTTTAATTACTTTTCAGTTTTGTGGCTGTTGGGAACTGGTTGGATCTACGATTGTGTGTGTGTGTGAGTGTGTGTAACTATGTTTCTCATCCAGTCTTATTATCCAGTTTGGGATTGGTTTCTGCCTTTTATCCAGCCAGGATGTATGCCGGCCCTAATTGGATAATTTCACTGATTGAATGGATTGACGAGCGAGTTTGTGTCCTGAACCCTCCTTATTAAAAACTGCTTCACAATGGAGCTCCTTCAAAGGAACGCACAGGCATTTGCACAGGTGAGGTGTGGCTCACTTGCCCTGCAGAACCATTATACCCAACCTCTTCACATTCAGGACAGGCTGGTACAATGAAGTGCCCCTCAACTCATTGTGGCAAACCCCCCAAGATAGCATAGCTTTAATCCAGTGGCTGTCATCTTGGGAGATCTGAATAATGTAAGGGAATAGAGAGACTCGCACCTCACATCCTGTTCAATGTCACATCACCAGAAAAGGCATCGGCACTTTTAAGAATAATGACAAAAAAAATAATGAGCAAGCGCAGTTCCTTTTGGGGTTAGAAAGTCCAATCTGCTGCAAATGCAAAAAGCATCAATCATATCTGTCTAATGGCTTTGTATTTCACCTTTAATATCCACCTAATAAAGAAGCTTTCACCTCTCTCTCTCTCTCTCTCTGTACCCAGTATAGCGCCTTTTAAGGTTATCCATCTTTTTAGAATAGTGACTTTCACATCTATACATTTTTCTGTCTGTCTGATTATTACACAGTACCTTTCCTGTTGTTTTACAGTATAGTGTCCCGTCTCTCAGTTATATATCGCCTCTTACCGATTACATTGTGCCCTACCTGTCATTCTACTTCTCTGTCTGTTATGTAGTGGCTTTCCTGTCTATCTGCCTGTTATATAGTGCCCTCCTAATCTATATCTATCTCTCTGTCTGTCTCTCTCTCTCTCATATATACACACACACACACACACACACACAGAAATATACATATTTATCTCTCTATTATAATAAAAAATATACTGGGACAAGATGTGACTTTTTCAGAGAGATACTTTCATGTCCTGCAAGATGAGACTTTGTGCCATGAGATTTAACCTGGCCCGGGGCTGGAAATAAAAGACAAAGAGTAGATGACAAAGTAGAATGTCCTAAAGAATTCAAAAAGGTTGGCACAATACACATGCAGAGCAGGTGAGAGATAATAAAAGTACTAAAATTCAAAAGTCTCAAAAAAATGATAGTAAAGATCGCATTAGCGCAAACAAACAGAAATTATTACTCAGTGAAATAACAGAACAGTGAATAGAGATCAAATATATTGTTCGGATTTAATCTTCATATATACATAAATATATTTACATACATACACACATATATTTACATTCACACACACATATATTTACATAAACACGCACACATATATTTACATACATACACACATATACATATATATACTGTACATACACACACATATATTTACATACAGACACACACACATATATTTACATACACACACACACACATATATTTACATACATACACACACACATATATTTATATACACACACACACACATATATTTACATAAACACACACATATATTTACATACATACACACACATATATTTACATACACACACACACACATATATTTATATACACACACACACATATATTTACATAAACACACACATATATTTACATAAACACACACACACACACACATATATTTATATACACACACATATATTTACATAAACACACACATATATTTACATACATACACACACATATATTTACATAAACACACACATATATTTACATACATACACACATATATTTATATACACACACACACACATATACATATATATACTGTACATACACACATACACACACACATATATTTATATACACACACACACACATATATTTACATACATACACATATTTACATACACACACATATATTTACATATTTACATACACACACACACACACATATATTTACATATATTTACATATACACACACATATATTTACATACATACACACATATATTTACATACATACACACACATATATTTACATACATACACACACATATATTTACATACATACACACATATATTTACATACATACACATATATTTACATACACACACACACATATATTTACATACATACACACACATATATTTACATACACACACACATATATATACATATATTTACATACACACATACACATACATATATTTATATACACACACATATATTTACATACACACACACACACACATATATTTACATACAACACACACATATATTTACATACATACACACACATACACACATATATACACATACACACACACACATATATATTTACATAACACACACATATATTTACATAAACACACACATATATTTACATACAGACACACACATATACATATATATACACACACACACACATATATTTACATAAACACACACATATATTTACATAAACACACACATATATTTACATACACACACACACATATATTTACATAAACACACACATATATTTACATACATACACACATATACATATATATACTGTACATACACACATACACACACACATATATTTATATACACACACACACACATATATTTACATACATACACACACACATATATTTATATACACACACACATATACATATATATACTGTACATACACACATACACACACACATATATTTATATACACACACACACACATATATTTACATACATACACACACATATATTTACATACATACACACATATATTTACATACATACACACACACACACACATATATTTATATACACACACATATATTTACATAAACACACACATATATTTACATACATACACACATATATTTACATACACACACACACATATATTTACATAAACACACACATATATATACACACACACACATATATATTTACATACAATATACACACACACACACATATATATATGTATATAGTGCATTTTTTATTTGCCTATGTGTCTTTCAATTTTTGTCTATTTATTACATATTGTCTTTCTATTTATTATACAGTGTCCTGTCTGTCTTTCTGTCTGTCTGCCTGTCTCTGTATCTGTTATATAGTGCTAGTTTTATCTGTCTATCAGATTGTACCTTTTCTATCTATCATTTATGAAGTATAGGGATAGTATTTTAGTCGTCCAAAAATTTGATTGTCAAGAATTTGATGACTTTTGATGTTTTAGACCTCCCTCAGTCCAAAACTACCATTTTTGGAATGATGTCTGTGTGTTTGTAAACATGATAACTTGAGTACGCTTTCACTTAGGTCAATTTTACATATAAGTATTAGGTACAAAACGTACATTTCTATCACCTTTTGCTTTATTTCCGCTAACCAGAAGTGGTACTTTACCTTTTTTCATGCAGCTGCAGAGTCCGATTTATTCAACTTTACTTTCACAATAATTGTTCAATATATTATTAATTTGATTTGATGTTTATGGTTCTTTAATGTACATAATATAAAAATATAATCATTGTCTTGCAGTTTACTCCTCAAATATCCATCTCCATATCTGAGTATATGAGAAAGTCGAGGAGAGACCACTCCCGTTGTATTTATCTGTGTGTTTATTATATAGTGTCCTTCCTATCAATCTGTTATTTTGTATCCTATCTAATATTGTACCTTCCGCATCTCCATCTCTTTTTCCAATACAGTTTCTTTAATGACTACCATTTATTTAGAATATGGTGTCTGTCACTCCTATTAATCTGTTTTCTATATCCAGTAGACTACATCAGGGGTCCCCAATTCCAGTCCTGGAGGGCCAGAGTGGTTGCAGGTTTTCATTCTAACCCTTTCCTTAATTGGTGGCCTGTTTTTGCTGCTAATTAACTTCTTTTGAATTCATTTTAATTGATTTACTCTTGAAGATTCAGACCTCCTTATTTGTTTCTTTTTCCTTAATTAGCTGCCAAACAATAATGAGATACAAGCTGAACTAAAACAACTGGTGTCCATCATACAATATCTCAAAATAAAGAAAGATGAAGGTCTCAGGGATGCTGATCTGCTCAGGTCCCCAAAAACATTTCAACGGTGCTCTTAGAAAAGAGAAAATCAACAATTTCGGAAATGTCTGCTATTGCACATTGAGAGCAGCAACAAGTCATGAAATTAAAGAACGAGTTTAATTAATGACAAGACTCTGCACCATATCAAGTATGAAGCCCTGACTTAGTTGGTCTTCTGTTGGCTCCCTCACTTCACATTTCATTTCTGGTTGGGTGCCGTTTTAAGGAAAGAAATGAAGAAATTCAGAGGAACAAATCTTTAAAAAAACAAGTCAATTAAAATTAATTCAGAAGAAGTTAATTAGCAGCAAACATAGGTCACTAATTAAGAAAATGGTTAGAATGAAAACCTGCAGCCACTGCGGCCCTCCAGGACCGGAGCTGGAGATTCCTGGACTACACCAATATTCAATTTTCATTTGGAGCTGTTTTGGAAACTTGGAATTGTATTTTCAGAAATCATTTTTTATTTCTAGGATAGAAATCTTTAGAAAAAAAAAAAAAATCACAACATGATACATTTTTTTCTGGGCCAAGCTAAGCTGCCAATTTTGAAAACAAGATGTAGTAACATATTAACCACTAATGCTTTATGAATGCTTAAAGTTGTAATTTATAGCAGACTGAAAGTGCAATTTGTTCATTAAAAATGGCAAGCCAGCTTGAAAATGTTAAATAAATATGGGCAATTAATGACATTTTATGTTTTTTTATAAACATTTATATTTCAAATGCCAACACTGTTTTTGAAACAAATCTATAATCATTTCCATGTTAGAAGGTGCAGCTTGTTGGTTATATAATTGACAATAAATGTTTCTTTAAAAATTAAACCATCTATCTGTGGAATGTAGTGCACTTCACAGGTCTCTGTTTATCTGTGATATTGCTGCGTTCACATTCACAATATCTCTTTATAATATATTCCTTTTCACATCTGTTTTATAGCGTCTGCCATACCTATCTGCTTTATGTAGATGT
The DNA here is from genome assembly GCF_016835505.1 of Polypterus senegalus. Lineage (NCBI taxonomy): Eukaryota > Metazoa > Chordata > Cladistia > Polypteriformes > Polypteridae > Polypterus > Polypterus senegalus. Next base: position 183,276,544 of record NC_053160.1, read on the forward strand.
GACTGTATAGCGCCTTTCCCAGCTATCTGATGTTAAATCGTGCACCTCAATTCACGATTTCACGATTCCCCCAATGTGTGGCTGTAATTCCAAGGCTTCCTCCAATAACGTTTCTAATGACGGGTCTTATTCTGCTTTCTTTTCCAGCGGAAGAGGCCAGAAGAGCCATCTGTCATCACTTTACATCCCCTACTCTTCCACTCACGGAGTTGACCTGCTCTCACCACCAAATGTGGATCACAACCTCCAGCAGGGAGATGAACTGCTACCTCACATGCTTCATCCTGACAACCTCGATCTTCTGGATAAGGTTGAGCGCAAGTACAAGAAAAAACGCAGGAAGCAGCCTAAAAAGCAGCGGCTCCGCCATTTCAATGACCTGTGGGTCCGGATTGAAGAAAGGTACCTGTGCTGATTTTAGATATGGGCGAGTAGATATGTGCATTTGCTGATGTAACTGTAAAGTGACGTACAGTAGACGAGTCAGAGGTCTGTATGGGCCACATCTGTTGGATTGCCATTGCTGGTTGAAGACAGCATGCCTGGTGTGTGTGAGCTCTGTCATCGACTGGTATCCCGTACTACTTAGAATATGGAGCAGTATTTTCGTCAAAATTAAATCTAGCAAGAAGTTCAGCAAAATGACACCTTTTATTGGCTAACTAAAAAGATTACAATATGCCAGCTTTCGAGGCATTTAGGCATTTAGAAAAATGCTTACTACTGCCGATGAAATGGATTCTGCCGAAGATATTACGTATTTCAGAGAGAGAATTGAAGATTTATCGGAAGAAATTACAATGTTTCTTCAAGGTGTTCTATTGACTCAGCTGGAATGTCAAAGGATGGACGTCCAGAGCAGGGTACTGCATCACCTGAACTGGAGTGTAGTAGAGTCTGTTCCACCTGTTCTTCGATAGTTTCAAAAACAGTTTCATCCATATCGGAGTCTAAAAGGGCCGCCAACATTGTAATTTCTTCCGATAAATCTTCAATTCTCTCTCTGAAATATGTAATATCTTCGGCAGAATCCATTTCATCGGCAGTAGTAAGCATTTTTCTAATTAACTCTTGTGCTATCGATTCACCAATCAGTAACTAGAGGGCGTGTTAGAGCCCACCCTCTCAACTTTGACGAGTGAAATTGACAGTTTTATTTCAAGCCGTATTTCATGACGGTTTGCAGGAATGTTACGGACAAAATGAAATAAATATATAAGCAACGAAAAACATATTTCGTGACACATTTATTTATTTATGCTCTCATTTCATGACATATTTATTTATTAAGGCTCTCATTTCATGACACATTTATTTATTTATGCTCACATTTCACAGTACTTTTATTTATTTACGCATTTATTTATTTATTTCATTTTGTCCGAAATATTCCTCCATATCTCGGAAGACAATTTGGCGTCCCGCGAAACAAAAGCACAGCTGCTGTACAGGCTGTTAAATGATCGACAGGCAGCACAACAAGCAGAACACACAGCTCGCCAGCATCAGCAAGCCAGCAGATGATCTGAACGCATCTCCTTAGCATGCGACCAGCTCCCCCTCACAACACGAGTGGCAGAGACGTGAACTGGCATAAGCACAGCTGCTGTACAGGCTGTTAAATGATCGACGCACAGTGTAAAAAAAAGAAAACGCAGCTCACAAGCAGCAGCAGAAAGCCAGCAGATGATCCGAACGCATCTCCTTAGCGTCCGTTCAGCCCCCCCTTCACAATGCAAGCAGCGTGATACGACACGTGAGAAAGAGATTTAACCACGCCCGGGGCGGAAATAAAGGACAAAGAGCAGATGATAAAGTAGAACGTCGTAAAGAATTCAAAAGCGTTGGAGCAATACACATGCAGAGCAGGTTAGAGATAAAGAATTTACTAAAATTTGAAAGTCTCAAAGAAAAAACGATAGTTAAGATCGAATTAGCACAAACAAATGGAAATTATTACTTGGTGAAATAATGGAACAGCAAAAAGAGATCGAACATATTGTTCAGATTTAAACTAAGTCAGAGACTTGTAGATCGTTTAATTTGTGTTGCCAGCGAGAATTAAAACATTCCAAAAACGTTGGCGCGGTGTGAAGTCCCGTGAGACGGAGACTTTTAACATGAGATTCCTTCAAGTCACGCCCTACTTACAAGTACTGTATTTTCAAACAAGACCACAGTCAGATCTAACCTCTCAGTCGTGTGAACGCTTTTGGCGGACAAACTTCCTGCCCTCTCAACTCTTATAAATTTTATCAAGACAGTATTTTTATACATTCAAGATGACAAAGCGGTGATGAAAGAGCATGGACAAACATTTGAGAAAGTTGTTCTATTTATTAGAGAGAAAGAAACGATATTCGCTCACAGGCAGTTATACGTTGCGTTTTCACGTTGTAAGTCCAAACATGGAATCAAAATTCAATGCGATATTGACGAAAAGTTAATTCCAAGTATTGTTTCTCCAAAAGTCTTAAAGTAAAAGTGAAAATAATGCATATGTAACAATTCCCATGAAAATAACAATCTCTTAAAATTGTATATCCGGGAAACCAAACCCAGGGGTTGGCAAGCGAAGAGAGCAGGGGATGGAGGACCCTAGTAATAGTTAAAGAGTAATAGGTACCTAAAATAAAGTATTGAAAATTTCCCAAATAAAACTGCCTTCTAAATTTTAACGAATATGTAGCCTGCTCAAGCGTTATATAATGGAGGTGAAGGCTATTGGGGTCCCATGTGGCAAATTAACATATGTAGTTGCTGGTAAGTAAGGCAGGATCAAGAACGGGTCAAACGTGTGCCAAAAGAAATCTCTCTGTCCAAAAGTTTGTTTTTAAAGATTTAGTGGAAATTCAAAGCAAACAGTCCACACAAGAATAAAAAAAAAGGTGGTTACACAGGTAGAATAAAGGGTAAAACAACTGGAATAATGTTGCTTCTCTAAACTTAACTTTTCTTATCAAACTTCAGTTGTTTCTATACTTAAAAATGCTTTACTTCACCTTCAGTTCGCTCTAAACGTCCGGCACTGCTCGTTCAATACAGCATGTTACGTTACATTCTATTGGGCATGTTAAGGCCCAGTAGATAGATAGAAATGAAAGGTGTTATATGATAGATAGATAGATAGATAGATAGATAGATAGATAGATAGATAGATAGATAGATAGATAGATAGATAGATAGATATGAAAGGCACTATATAGATAGATAGATAGATAGATAGATAGATAGATAGATAGATAGATAGATAGATATGAAAGGCACTATATAATAGATAGATAGATAGATAGATAGATAGATAGATATGAAGGCACTATATAATAGATAGATAGATGTGAAAGGTGTTATATGATAGATAGATAGAGGATAGATAGATAGATAGATAGATAGATAGATAGATAGATAGATATGAAAGGCACTATATAATAGATAGATAGATGTGAAAGGTGTTATATGATAGATAGATAGATAGATAGATAGATATGAAAGGCACTACATAGATAGATAGATAGATAGATAGATATGAAAGGCACTATATAATAGATAGATAGATAGATATGAAAGGCACTATATAATAGATAGATAGATAGATAGATACTTTATTAATCCTGAGGGGAAATTCACATACTCCAGCAGCAGCATACTGATAAAGAACAATATTAAATTAAAGAGTGATGACAATGCAGGTATAACAGACAATAACTTTGTATAATGTTAACGTTTACCCCGGGTGGAATTGAAGAGTCGCATAGTGTGGGGTCTCCTCAGTCTGTCAGTGGAGCAGGATGGTGACAGCAGTCTGTCGCTGAAGCTGCTCCTCTGTCTGGAGATGATCCTGTTCAGTGGATGCAGTGGATTCTCCATGATTGACAGGAGTCTGCTCATCGCCCATTGCTCTGCCACCGATGTCAAACTGTCCAGCTCCGTGCCTACAATAGAGCCTGCCTTCCTCACCAGTTTGTCCAGGTGTGAGACGTCCCTCTTCTTTATGCTGCCTCCCCAGCACACCACCGCGTAGAAGAGGGCGCTCGTCACAACCATCTGGTAGAACATCTGCAGCATCTTATTGCAGATGTTGAAGGACGCCAGCCTTCTAATGAAGTACAGTCAGCTCTGTCCTCTCTTGCACAGAGCATCAGTATTGACAGTCCAGTCCCGTTTATCATCCAGCTGCACTCCCAGGTATTTACAGGTCTGCACCCTCTGCACAGTCACCTCTGATAATCACGGGGTCCATGAGGGGCCTGGGCCTCCTAAAATCCACCACCAGCTCCTTGGTGTTGCTGGTGTTCAGGTGTAGGTGGCCTTTTTCACAGCAAGGCAGGTCACCGAGACTAATCTACAGTCAGGGAGAAATAATTAGATTATACAAAATCAATCCAGCTTGTGGGGTTATAAGACTCTCCTCTAGACTATGCACTAGTATATAGGCAAACATTTAATATAACTTAAATAACTAGAACATGGCTCTTACAACATATGCCATGATTGTGACAAAGTTACTTTAACTTGGAAAAATACCAGGAGTTATCCATTGACCTATTCCATCTTCCATTTTTTCCCTACATTCGATTATTTTCTAGGCTTATCTATTCCATCTTGGGTGTTTGTAACACTAAGGTGGCAGGACAAGAAACAGAGACAGGACAAAAAAACGCATCACAGCGTCAAAGTAAAATCTGCACATCTTTTGGATGTGGGAAGCAAAATAGGGAAGACAAACTCCACAAAAACACTTTGTAGGCCAGGAGCCCAGGGCTCTGGGATTATGAAGGAGCAGCACTAACCACAGCACCACTATATGTATAAGTAAATTACATTAAACAAAATACAGATCAGGGCCTCTGAAAATCCTGATTTAATTTGCTCAGAGCCCTGCTAATCTCAGGATTGGGTAGTCAGCCATCTAGTCGTCTTTATCAAAGCTGACCTCTGGCTCGGCATCTTTTGAAGCTGGCGTTTCATTTTCCATTCAGATCAATGGCACCTTCATCTGCAGCCGTCCTCGTCCTCGCATTCCTTTGTCACCGACCTGCGCTGACTAAACCCATCGGCTCGTTTTGAATGGCTCGCTCCCAATCATAACCCGAGCCGCTTTGAAAACCCAGGGTTGAATGTGATTTAATGGGAATTCTCAGCAGGCCTGGCGTACACTTTTGGAAAATGGCAGCTATCACTGCTTCTCATTCAAGCACATTTCATTGGCACGGCTTCATTATTACAAAATCGCTAAAGGATTTCTGACTTCAAAAGCACAAGGAAAATCACATATCACAGATTAGCCATTCATTCATCTGCCTGACCAGTTCAGGGGAAGCTGGTGCCTACCCCAGCAGCACTGGGGCACAACGTGAGAATGCAACCCTGGACATGGTGCCAGTCAACTGCAGCACAGACTCAATCAGTGGGTCTGTTTAGATCAGGGGTCTCCAACCTTTTTTCCCCCTGAGAGGTACTTTTACAAAATGAAAGTGGCTGAGAGCTCCTCATGCTTTCTAACGTTTATTCTCATAGCTTATTTCTGAATAAGTTCGTTTTGCCTGAACATTTACAAAATGTTGGTGTCCACAACTCACATTTTGCATTAAAACATCACAAAAAAATATTTAGTTTACCTGCAAGTGCATTTTGTATGTCTGTATGCATGCATGTCTAGTGTATCTCCATCCATCCACCATCCAATCCGCTATATCCTAACTACAAGGTCACGGGGGTCTGCTGGAGCCAATCCCAGCCAGCACAGGGCGCAGAGCAGGAAACAAGCCCTGGGCAGGCCGCCAGCCCACCGCAAGACACACACACCAAGCACACACTGGGACAATTTAGAATCGCCAATCCACCTAATCTGCATGTCTTTGGACTGTGGGAGGAAATCCACGCAGACACGAGGAGAACATGCAAACTCCACACAGGGAGGACCCAGGAAGTGAACCAGGGTGTCCTAACTGCAAGGCAGCAGCGCTACTAGTTTTATCTAGATATGTAGATAGCTACTAGTGTAGATAGATATGAAAGGCACTATATAATAGATAGATAGATAGATAGATAGATAGATAGATAGATAGATAGATAGATAGATAGATAGATAGATAGATAGATAGATAGATAGATGGGAAAGGAACTATCCTTCTGTATAAAAGCGGTCGGGATTGTCCTTCCGTCCCGTGAGTGCTACGCAGGCGCCGAGTTTCACACATGTCCCGTCCATTTTGCAATGCACGATGGGATTTGTAGTTTCGTTTTCCAGGTAAAAGATGATTTTCTACTCCAGACTGTGCGATATCTTCTTCTTCTTTCTTACTATATAAAAGCAGTCGGGATTGTCCTTCCGTCCCGTGAGTGGAAAGCGTAGCGGTATTCCGCTTATCACAGACTTACTACTTGCAGCTTGTATGCAGGCGACATGATGTGAGCAGAGTTCTGGTGCTCCCATCGTTCCCTTGCTTTTGTGCGCGATGCGCTGGAAAAATAGAGAAAATTATGTCTCTGGAAATATTTAATGTTGATGGAGTACAAATGCCTCACCGCGTAGTAAATATCAGGGGGGTTCAAAAGGTCAACCTTAATATAGAAAAAAAGTTTCAATTCCATCACAAAAATAACAGAAACTACGAGTATTAAAGTAATACCGCTCAAATGCAATATAACCAAATTAATGAGTTTGTATAAAATATCAAATTGATCTGCATATTGAATTGCCTTCAGAAGTGGTCAACTTAAAAGTCGGTCGCCTTAAAAGACGGGTCAGCCTAGGATAATAGATAGATAGATAGATAGATAGATAGATAGATAGATAGATAGATAGATAGATAGATAGATAGATAGATAGATAGATAGATAGATAGATAGATAGATAGATAGATAGATAGATAGATAGATAGATAGATAGATAGATAGATATGAAAGGCACTATATAATAAGATAGACAGACAGATAGATCCATCCATCCATTTTCCAACCCATTGAATGCAAACACAGGGTCACAGGGGTCTGCTGGAGCCAATCCCAGCCAAAACAGGGCACAAGGCAGGAACCAATCCCGAGCAGGGTGCCAACCCACCGCAGGGCACACACACACACACATCAAGCACACACTAGGGACAATTTAGAATCGCCAATCGACCTATCCCAAGGGGAAATTCACATACTCCAGCAGCAGCATACTGATAATAAAAATATTAAATTAAATATAATACTACAATAGAAATATTAAAAGTACAGAGCAGAAATCAACAGTAGATGATATCCCATAATACGATCTGATGAACACTTGCTGTCAGTTTCTGCTTGGCAATGTGAGACTGACATGAAGGATGAGGATTGCTAATCAAGTGTCTTTTTTGCTAATCAAGTGTCTTTTCTTTTCTCTTTCAGCACAACCATCGCTTCGCCGCCCCCGCTAATCCGTGTCATTAACGGGTACATCACGGTGGAGCCCTTCTTCCACGGCCCTCGAAGACCCAGTCACGTGAAGATATCCGTGGACTCTGCCTCAATGGCTACCTTCTCTCTCCTTCCATTCCTCTGGACTATGCTGGCTCACGTGTTGACTCAGCAGCTGTATTAATCTGCGGACACTTCTTTCGGACCTCACACTCTCTCTCCATTGCTACGCTGCTGCTTTTCAGATGTGGATGCTCAAATTTTAGCACAGAAGACGTTTTTTTTGGATCACAATGAAGCCAAACCCTAATTGTTCACAGACTGTGCTTTTTCTCTCAGTAAATTAAGGAAAATATTCCTTTAGCCATGACTTTATTCTTCTCTTGCTGAAGAATCCAATTGTCTATCCCATGATGCTATGGGAGGTTTGTATATGTACTGTAACATAGGTGTAATTTAGAAATATAAAAGAAAATTAAAGAAGTTTGATTTTTTTTGTGTAAAGATAAAAAGCATTATATTTTTCTGGGTTTTACAGGCACTAAACATCACTAAAGTAGACTATTTTCCTACCATAGATGGATAAATACTTAATTTATAAAATGTAATATCTGTTTGATATTCAGACCATCTCAGATGAACTGTTTCACTGAAGAATACTTGTATTACCTTTTGTGTTCCAAAGTAGAATTTGTTCAGCTAATTTATTAAAAGTATTTAGTCCTAGGTAACCTGCAGTGATGGACTTTGCACATGTGAGAACCTTTTCCTGTTTTTTTTTCTTATGGGTGCCTCATCCTCAGGGTGGCGCATACATCTAAAATCCTGGGTTTGAAACCTGCGCCTAATCCCGATCCGTGTGGACTTGGCCTGTTCGTCATGTGCATTTTTCCGTAGGTGGCTCTGGTTTTCCTCTCAGTGATATACGACGGGGTCTTCAAAAATATATCTACCTGTGTATGAAAGAAAGTAACAAGCACGTTGAAATAAGTCTGGGGATGTTGTGATGTGTCTCAAGGTTACTCGTGCTCAGTGCGAGTCTAACATTCCAGGAGATCAGGAGAGTCCTCGTGCGACTCATCAGCTAAGCTTCTTTGTGACAATGCGCCGGTTCACGTGTCACATCAATCGCAGGCTGCCATCCGGGAATGTGGCTTCCAGCAGCTGAACCATCCACCCTTCACTCCTGCCCTGGCTCCCTCCGATTATTCAGTTCTGAAGAAATCTCTCAATGCACAGCGGTTTTCAAGTGATGAAGACGTCAAGTCATTGCAGGAAAAGTGGATGAAGCGTATGGAGCAATCAGGGCACTTTCCTGAAAAATAACGTTTTTTTTTTTTCCTACTTAGTTAGATAATTGAACGCCCCTCGTATCTATTGCGTTAATCAGCAAATTGCAGTAACTTTAAATTAGTCTGGTGTAAGAGTGGGAATGGGCGGGCTCTACAGTGAACTGGTGCCATTTTCTGCCTTGCACCCAATGCTCCTGGCTAAATGTGCCATCTAATGGGGGTGGGGGATAGGGTCCAATCTCAAAAAAAAAATGCAAGAGAAAATTTGGGATTGAAAAATAAGTTGAAAGGTCCACAATGGATGAGTTTGAGTCCGTAAGCTGCTCCAGGCTATTAAACATACATTCCGACTGTAGGGAAAAGTGACTGTGTTCCGATTTTTTGGCTCACATCCTATTCTTTGTTTGACTGTGTGAATTAATTTTGCAAGTGATTCAAATCCAATATAACTGTGTAACGATATTGATCCTGAATCTGCAAAATTAATAAAAACGAATTCATCAGACAAATGCAACCTAATAGGAAGCTCAGAACACCAGAGACATGCTGACTACAAGTCATTTAAGATTCAAGATTTTATTTTGTTGTCCCATGTACGCACTTAAGGGTATATAGGAAATGAAGCTCAGTGAGCAGCCTGTACTGTTCAATTACATCAGAAAGTAGAAATTAAACCAACGGTGGGCAAAGTCAGTCTTGGAGGGTCGCAGTGGCTGCAGGTTTTTGTTCAAACCCAGTTACTTGATTAAAAAACAATCTTTGTCAATTATTTAATTTCATAGCTTGTTAGTGATTTAACTCTGCCATAGATAGATAGATAGATAGATATGAAAGGCACTATATAATAGATAGATAGATAGATAGATAGATATGAAAGGCACTATATAATAGATAGATAGATAGATAGATAGATAGATAGATAGATAGATAGATAGATAGATAGATATGAAAGGCACTATATTATAGATAGATAGATGGCTATGAAAGGTGCTATATTATAGATAGATAGATAGATAGATAGATATGAAAGGCGCTATATTATAGATAGATAGATAGATATGAAAGGCACTATATGATAGATAGATAGATAGATAGATAGATAGATAGATAGATAGATAGATAGATATGAAAGGTGCTATATTATAGATAGATAGATAGATAGATAGATAGATAGATTATGAAAGGTGCTATATTATAGATAGATAGATAGATAGATAGATAGATAGATAGATAGATAGATAGATAGATAGATAGATATGAAAGGTGCTATAGATAGATAGATAGATAGATAGATAGATAGATATGAAAGGTGCTATATTATAGATAGATAGATAGATAGATAGATAGATAGATAGATAGATAGATAGATAGATAGATAGATAGATATGAAAGGTGCTGCTGCCTGAAAGGCACTATATAATAAATAGATAGAAGACCGGGATCCTGATCCTCCCAGGTATTTATAGGTCTGTACCCTCTGCACAGTCACCTCTGATGATCACGGGGTCCATGAGGGGCCTGGGCCTCCTAAAATCCACTACCAGCTCCTTGGTTTTGCTGGTGTTCAGTTGTAGGTGGTTTCAGTCAAGTCATTCTCATGTACTAGATTGTTTTCCTCTTTCTAAAGATATTATCCAAATGATATGAAGTCTTAAACTGACAAGTTATTCTCAGGCCTTCACTTTTTTCTCTTCAGTTTCCTTCCAAGTATTTAAATAAACCCAATAGTGCATGATAAATACACACAGAGGTGTAAATGGTAACAAGCTAAATGGAGAAATGTCAGTCTCCTTTGTCATTGGCATGTTATTGCTAATTAGGAGTAATTAAAAACCAAAACTAAAGCTGTTTAAGACTTAAATAAGCAATAAGGGTTCAAAATCTTAACGAGCGAGATGACTAAAGTGAAGCAGAAGTGTTACTTGAGCAATAATAGCTTTTTATTAAAAAATTGGGTTGGAACAAAAACCTGCGGCCCACCAGGACTGACTTTGCCCACCCCTGTATTAAATAGTAAAAGCTGCAGATAGAGGCATAACAATTGTTAAATAATAAATAATGCTTTGGGTAAAAAATATAAAGGAACACTTAAATCACTCATCAGATCTCGATAAACGGAATATCCATCCATCCATCCATCCATTATCCAACCCGCTATATCCGGAGCGCATGGTGTCTGCGTGGGATTCCTCCGGGTGCTCCGGTTTCCTCCCACAGTCCAAAGACATGCAGGTTAGGTGTATTGACGATCCTAAATTGTCCCTAGTGTGTGTTTGGTGTGTGCCCTGTGATGGGCTGGTGCCCCGTCCGGTGTTTGTTTCCTGCCTTGTGCCCTGTGTTGGCTCCAGCAGATCCCCATGACCTTTAGTTAGGATATAGCGGGTTGGATAATGGATGGATGGATGGATTTCAGCAGAAGTACGTCAGCACTCCTGTCTGCATCTGTGACCCGACATTTGCGCGATAGACATATGCGCACCGACAAAATAGCGGCGTTTAAAATGCGCCATCAAAATCGCTAAAGTTTCATTAAATATGAATTACTAGTTTAAAGCATATATAATAATGTTTATTTTAGAAGTCAATATTATGAGACGCGGCATGCCATCAGCACGGCACTCAGATTGTCCTTAAGATCACGCCCTGCATATGTAGCAAGAATTGCAGCAAGGGCGTCCCACTCTCTTGGCCTCTCTCGCGATTTTGTCGTAGCGATTTTGTTGGCGCGCATTTGTTGAAAACCAGTTAGCGGGTTTGTCGGCGATCATTTGTCCGCCGCGGTTTTGTCGGAGCGCATACGTCTATCACGCTTTTGTCGGTGAGCCGTCTGCGTGTAGCCTATTGGGGAACAGGCCGATCAAGTGTCTTGTTTATGGTGGCACAGTGTCAGTAGCAGGATTTGAACTCACAACCTCAGCATTGACCACTACACCACACTACTTACGATGAACCATCTGTAGTCAAAGTCTCCTAAAAAAACTCTATTAGATATAAAAAATAGTGTGTGACGTGTGCAGAGAGCACATTGCACTTTAAAAATGAACATCACCTGATGCAAGGAAAAAAACCTTTCTGTAGCCTCATTTCATACATTGGTATTGGATGTCCTCGATGGACGAATGGTAAATGTGAACGATACGTCGTTGCAGGTTTTTCAGGGTCACAATACCACAGGAGTCAATGTAAGCTTGAAAGAACTGGCAGCCATATTCTTGAAAATATGAACTGCAAAATGTGAAATTGATGTAAACGGCGTGTCACACACATCGTCAAAAGGACTGCCGTTAAGAGAGCGGATAACAAAGAACCACAGGAAACTCAGATTTCAGGGCTCAAAACACCTGAATCAACAAATCTGCCCAAAGACGGCAGTAGACTAACGGATGATTCTGCACAACAGCCACCTTCTGACTGCACGTCTAGAGGAATAACTAAAAGAACTGAACATTAAAAAAAGTTAAAAGTTGCCGAGGTATCTCTGGACAAGCGGATGGTAGGTACGCTCTAATGTGAAACACTGGCACTGTATCTGGTCGTGTTCAGCTCTGACAGGAGAGGTTCCCCCGCGTGATGAGAAAAGCACGTGGCTGTGACATCTCTGCCCATCAGCAGCTACCCTCTAAAACACACGTAGCTCTGATCTCTCTCTCAAAAACGTCAAACGTTACCCCTTAACAGTCTGTACATGATAATGTCTGCTCAACAAACAGGTATCGCTAGCTAAGTGGAGGTGAGGTGCGCTCCAACACATGGCGAGAGGTATACAGAGTCAGACGGAGGCTGGTGCGTGAGTGAGGAGGGCGTTGCCCGACTCTCCACTCCTGAGGTCCCGCCTCCAAATGCCTGCAGCCTGTTTCTTGGATTTGCACGAATATATCGGTTCCTCAAGCCAACTGTAATACTGCGATGAGAGAAGTTGCAAAATCAACCGGAATGTTCCAGCAAATTCTAGAAAAAATCCATTTAGTAGTTCTCTCGTAAAAAACTGACAGACAGACAGACGTTGGATTTTATATATATATATCTTATATATCAACGTCTACACGTGGAAGTGTGTGTGTCTGTCCAGCCTGGAAGTTGAGAGGTAGAGGATACACAAACAAGGCCAGCACGTCAGCAAAACGAAACATCCAAAGAGAGAATCACTCGTTTATCCTCTGTTACAGAAGTGTGGCGAGCACATCGGATAAACGGGATCCCTTTTACTTTCCCTCCCGCCGCTAATGCACAAGCGATGCGAGCACGTCAGGCAAAACGAAACCTCTGAAGAGAGACAGTCGCTTAGCCGCTGATGCACAAGCAATGCAAGCACATCGGCAAAACGAATCCTCCACGGAGAGAGACGCCCTTTCAATTACCTGACATCTCTACATTTCATTTTCTCTTTCTGACGATCTCGATAGTTTCTAGGACCCCAGGCTTTTTACAGCACGGGCTTACACGGATAGTCTTATATAAAAAAACATCTACACATGGAAGTGTGTGTGTCTGTCCGGCCCGGAAGTGAGAGGTGGAGTCGGCGTAAAGGAAACAGAAAACTCGCTTGGCTGCTAATAACACAAGCGAGGCGAGCACATCAGCAAAACGAAACCTTTGAAGGAAGAAAACTCGCTTAGCTGCTCATACAGAAGCGAGGCGAGCACGTCGGTAAAACAAAACCTCGGAAAGAAAGAAAACTCGCTTAGCTGCTAACATCGGCAAAACGGGATCCCTGTTACTTTCCCTCCCGCCGCTAATGCACAAGCGATGCAAGCACGTCGGCAAAACAAGACCTCTGAAGAGAGACAGTTGCTTAGCCGCTGATGCACAAACGATGTGAGCACATCGGCAAAACGAATCCTCCTAGGAGAGAGACGCCCAGAGTAGTTCCTTTCAATTACCTGACATCTCTACATTTAATTTTCTTTTTCTGACGATCTCGATAGTTTCTAGGATCCCAGGCTTTTTACAGCACGGGCTTACACGGATAGTCTTATATAAAAAAACATCTACACATGGAAGTGTGTGTGTCTGTCCGGCCCGGAAGTGAGAGGTGGAGTCGGCGTAAAGGAAACAGAAAACTCACTTGGCTGCTAATAACACAAGTGAGGCGAGCACATCAGCAAAACGAAACCTTTGAAGAAAGAAAACTCGCTTAGCGCTCATACAGAAGCGAGGCGAACATGTCGGCAAAATGAAACCTCGGAAAGAAAGAAAAGTCGCTTAGCTGCTAACATCGGCAAAACGGGATGCCTTTTACTTTTCCTCCCGCCGCTAATGCACAAGCGATGCGAACACATCGGCAAAACGAATCCTCCACGGAGAGAGACGCCCTTTCAATTACCGGACATCTCTAGATTTAATTTTCTTTTTCTGACGATTTCGATAGTTTCTAGGACCCCAGGCTTTTTACAGCACAGGCTTACACGGCTCGTAGAGATATACTGTAATACAGAAATTATGAACCACACAATGAAATTAAAATTATGGGATAACCCCTATCCAACCCAGCCACAGGGGATGCACAAACCAGTGTGATTCTTCGTGCCGGTCCCAAGCCCCGATAAAGGCGAAGGGTTATGTCAGGAAGGGCATCCGGTGTAAAAATTTGCCAAATCAATATGCGGACAACAATACAAATTTCCATACCGGATCGGTCAGGCCCCGGGTTAACAACGACCGCCACCAGTACTGTTAGTCAACAGGGTGCTGGCGGAAATTGGGCTACTGTTTGGTCGAAGAAGAAGAAGGAGGAGAAGAAGAGGGCGGAGACGTGTCCGGAGGCAGGAGGAGAGGACGAAAGTAAAGAGAGTGGAACTGAGGGTAGGAACTTTCAATGTGGGCAGTATGACTGGTAAAGGGAGAGAGGTAGCCGATACGATGGAGAGAAGGAAGGTTGGTAGAGGTGGAGTCGGGGTAAGGGCTCCACCACCAAGGAAACAGAAAACTCGCTTAGCTGCTAATAACACAAGCGAGGCGAGCACATCAGCAAAACGAAACCTTTGAAGGAAGAGTCACTCGCTTATCTGCTCATACAGAAGCGAGGCCAGCACGTCGGTAAAACGAAACCTCGGAAAGAAAGAAAACTCGCTTAGCTGCTAACATCGGCAAAACGGGATCCCTTTTACTTTCCCTCCCGCCGCTAATGCACAAGCGATGCAAGCACGTCGGCAAAACAAAACCTCTGAAGAGAGACAGTCGCTTAGCCGCTAATGCACAAACGATGTGAGCACATCGGCAAAACGAATCCTCCACGGAGAGAGACGCCCAGAGTAGTTCCTTTCAATTACCTGACATCTCTCCATTTCATTTTCTCTTTCTGACGATCTCGATAGTTTCTAGGATCCCAGGCTTTTTACAGCACGGGCTTACACGGATAGTCTTATATAAAAAAACATCTACACATGGAAGTGTGTGTGTCTGTCCGGCCCGGAAGTGAGAGGTGGAGTTGGCGTAAAGGAAACAGAAAACTCGCTTGGCTGCTAATAACACAAGTGAGGCGAGCACATCAGCAAAACGAAACCTTTGAAGAAAGAAAACTCGCTTAGCGCTCATACAGAAGCGAGGCGAGCACATCAGCAAAACGAAACCTCGGAAAGAAAGAAAACTCGCTTAGCTGCTAACATCGGCAAAACAGGATCCCTTTTACTTTTCCTCCTGCTGCTAATGCACAAGCGATGCGAGCACATCGGCAAAACAAAACCTCTGAAGAAAGACAGTCGCTTAGCCGCTGATGCACAAACGATGTGAGCGCATCGGGCAAAACAAATCCTCCAAGGAGAGAGACGCCCTTTCAATTACCTGACCTCTCTAGATTTCATTTTCTTTTTCTGACGATTTCGATAATTTCTAGGACCCCAGGCTTTTTACAGCACAGGCTTAAACAACTAGTATTATTACAAATATTTATGATGCACCGTCTGTTGGAATTTTAAAAAATGCAATGCAATATGTCTAGGTTATATGCCATTTGGCATTGGATTTGCAAAAGCAGTGCTAATCGATGATGCACTACAAGCAATGCAAGCACGTCTACAAAACGTGAGAGACGCCCTGAGTAGTTCCTTTCAATTACCTGACATCTCTATATTTCAATTTTCTTTCTGATGATTTCAATAGTTTCTAGGACCCCGGGCTTTTTACAGCACGGGCTTACACGGCTCATAGAGATATACTGTAATACAGAAATTATGAAACCACACAATAAAATAAAATTATGGGATAGCCCCTATCCCGTATGTACATTAAAATATCCCTTTGAATGTGAAAATATCCCGTAAGTACAGAATACTTTTATGTATGTACACATTATGTATGTTTTCATGTACATACGGATACCCAAAGTGCGCTTTTGTAAATTTTTCATCTCATTTCATCTCATACTTATGTGAAGGTATCCCATATGCACGTCAAAACATCTTGTTCGTACGTTAAAGTATCCCATACCTGCGAGATATTTTCACATACAAATGAAATAAGGGATTTCCAATAATGTTTTTCATTGTGCGGTTCAGATCTTCTGTAATATAATGCCTGCTGTGTCTTACTATATATCGTCTATCGCAGTAGGCCAACAGGTCTCTAAATTGTTAACACTGAGGTCAAGTATATGCAGCTGTCGAGTGGAGAAGATACGTTTGCTTCGTGGATGGCCCAATGCCACTCACAACATATACGTACAGAATATAAAAATACTTTAAAAAGTGCAAGGGTGATTCTAGTGCCTTTCAGCGGGTGATGAATACGAGATGAACCTGACCATAAATCCATTGATTTTCTAATCCTGCTTGATCTCAGGAGCCCTGGATGGAGTGCCAGTTTGTACATGACACACACACACACACACTCACCTGTCCACTGTCCACCTGTCTACTAACTCACATGGACATGAGAAGACAACCCAGATTTTAGAAACGTGAGGCACCAACGCTAACCTCTGTGCCACTCACAGATCCCATGTGTATTCTCTGAGAAGGTCTTTGTTTATTAGGACTTCAGCCTGGCATGGGCGGACCCTGCCTTTGGCACAGCCGACTGATGTATGAACACAAGAAGCTGGAAGGCCATCAGAGAGATGAGGCGCTGCTCTGTTCCGTCTGTCACACTGCACTCCATTGACTGACTGCGATGACAAATACGTTGTGAAGGTTCATCTCATACTCACACGGCTTGATTGAGATCCAGAGGACCGCGGCGGCCATGAGAGAGCCTGAAATGTTCATTAACTGCCATAAGCATGAATGCGGCGGGGCCCACTGAATGAGTGCATTGTCAGCCAAAGTCGCCGTTCCCATCAGGGCTCGTCGCCGGACGTGCTGTTCTCTCACTAAGTGATGCTGAGGTAAGCGTTTTTATCATTCACTTGTCCTTCTGGAAAAACTCAATCTGCTAGTCAGCCGTCACAGCTTCATGCACTTGGAGGGCAGGGGCAGCCGACTAACATGACAGCAAGAAAAACTGGAAAGGGCCGTGACTGGCACATCCAGACCTTTATAGTTCAGCTGTTGAGGCGCTGGCTTCTGTGAAACCTGGTGGGGGCAAGTCGATAATAAAAAAAACAAAAAAAAAAACACAAGGTATGAAAGATAGGGGGCGCTCAAGAGCAGCCCTGAAACCCAGGACTCAATGAATGAAACGAAAGTTGTCAGAGTGTGCAAAATACTAAAGCTAAATTCATTTATACAATTACTGAATATTGATATTGAAGAAGTTGAGGGATGGAGTACATTGCCAAGCGACAAAAGAAATAATAATAATAATAATAATAATAATAAAGAAATGAAAAACAGAAAGCCAAAATGCTGGAGAGGCTGCATCACATACCATAGCAAGCATTCCTTCCTTCATATATATATATATATACATTGTCACGCACGCGCACTTACGGAGCCGCGTAGAGACCCGAGCTGTAGTGCGAAACCTCCGGCCAAAGCGGAAATGCGGGATACTAACCTCTCGCTCTTTGTTTCCTACAGAAAGAAAGAAGCAACACCGCCATGAACGTGCCCAGATCCCGTACCCACGTACTGCCACTTCCGCGTTCATTCCCTTCCTTCCGTCTACCTAGGATGACGTCATGACTCCCATCCACCACCTCGGATCCTTTCCAGCATTCCCCTGTGCCAATTCCGGTCCCACTCCATAAATGTTCCCCACTTCACCATCTTGTTTGTCTGATGTATTTTGGAAAGAATATCTCTGACCTGTTTATTTTTCAGACTGTATGGTATACGGGGCCGGACAAACCCCAAACCTTTATGCTGTCTTCTGATTTCTTTTACAATACACACACAGAGAGTACATCTATACACAAAATCTACATACACTGCTCAAAAAATGAAAGGAACCATTTGAAAACACATCAGATCACAATGGGAAGGACAATCCTGCTGGCTCTCTCTACTGCTATGGACTGACATGGTGATGTGTGAGGAACGAAAGGAGGGCAATGAAAATGACGAACCGACAGAGAGAGGGCTGAACTCAAAGACACCCCGAAAATCAAAGGGGAGAAATGATGTGGCAGACAGGCAGGCAGGCGAGTCCATTGTGCCGAAATTTCATTGCAGCAACTCCAAATGGTACTCAGTAGTTTGTATGCCTGATGCCTGACATCATCCTGATGAGACGACGGATGGTGTCCTGGAGGATCTCCTCCCAGATCTGGACCAGGGCATCATTGAGCTCCTGGACAGGCTGAGGTGTCAGATGGACAGATTAAGGTGACCAGAATTTTTTGGGCCAATCCGGAGACATGGGGGCGGGCTAGAGGAGCGTAGACTACATACAAAGCGAAAGCTTATCACGTGATTTCTCGCCAAAGTTGCAGGATGCGGTAAAGCATAACCTCCGTCAAAACACCGCGCACGCGCACCGAGTTCAAATTATCCTGGTGATGAGATACATTCAAAAAAGTGAACCAGCTGAAACCGGGGACGAAATCTTAAACTGGGGACAAAACAGGGACATGTGTCTGAGTGGGGACAGTTCCCGTTTTCGAAATTCGAGAAAACAGGGACGGATGGTCACCTTAGATAGATAGATAGATATACCTTTTTAATCCCCAGGCTTTTGTTCCAGAAGTTCAATAAATAGGTTGGTGCACACACACTATTTGGTCTGAACGCACATCAGTATAAATAAAATGAAGAAAATTAAAAAAGAAAGAAAACTTCCGACATGGCAGTCCCAGTCCCAGTGAGGCTCTATACAGGTGCATTGCCTTTTGGTATAAAGGAGGCCCTGTAGCATTTCCTGACACACTTCTGCTGAATAATTCATTGGCTGGAAGTCCTCAGTGTTAGTGTGTCACAGAGTCGATGTGCAGCTTTGTTCATCATGACACTCAGTTTGGTTTTAACTCTCTCCTCTGCTACGGCCTCCAATGGCTCCCATAACTGATCTATCTATCTATCTATCTATCATATAGTGACTTTCATATCTATCTATCTATCTATCTATCTATCTATCTATCTATCTATCTATCTATTGTGGAGCTTGGCCCAGACACAGACAGGCGGACACCGATAGTTCACCCAACACACGTTTATTATACATTATTTGCAAAGGTGACGCACACACAACCCCAGTACTTCCCCAAAGTCCAGGCCTTCCTTCACGCTGCCTTCCTCAGATCTACCATCACTCCTCTCCTCCAAGACTCTGTCTTTCTCCGCTCCCGACTCCAGCCATCGAACGGAGGGAGGCGGCCCCTTTTATATCCACCGGGATGTGCTCCAGGTGCCTCCCAATAAGCGACTGCCTGCACTCCCTGGTGAAGCGGAAATGCTGGCTGTGCACCTGGAAGCACTACGGGTGTCTCTGGTCGTCTTCCCCCCAGCACTTCCGGGTGCGGTGGAAGTGCTGAGGACCCGGGCTGTTCAGGCATCGGGGTGCCCCCTGGCAGTGACCATGGGCCCCTATAGGGTTGAGTTTCTAAGCTCTGTTCCTGTGGTCCCCAAAGCCACCACGGCAGTCGCACCCTTGTGGTCTGGAGGAGGCATAAGCCATCCTCTGGTCCTTCCGGGCATCCTGGATGGGTGCCACCCCCATCCGCTTGCCACACTATCTATTAATTATATACTGCCTTTCACATCTATCTATCTATCTATCTATCTATCTATCTATCTATCTATCTATCTATCTATCTATCTATCTACCCAATCTTGCCAACTACGCTAAAATCTATCTATTAATTATGTAGTGCCTTACACATCTATCTATCTATCTGTCTATTATATAGTGCCTTTCATATCTATCTGTCTATCTATCTATCTATCTACCCAATCTTGCCAACTACCCAATCTTGCCAACTACGCTAAAATCTATCTATTAATTATGTAGTGCCTTTCACATCTATCTATCTATCTATCTATCTATCTATCTATCTATCTATCTATCTATCTATCTATCTATCTATCTATCATACAGTGCCTGTCTTTTTACTTTTATAATACTGTAATCTTTATTAAAATAATGAGAAAAGAACAAACTTCCATATATTCCTACAGACAGTTATATATTATAAAAAATGCATTTTAAATACATACTGTATATATAAATACCAACTTTAATACATCACTACTACACCCCAGAACACTCCTTCTTTCTCTCTCCCACACACTCTATCTGTTATATAGTGTCTTTCATATTTATCTGTCCATCAAATGGGAGCCTAGAAAACAGGAGAGTGGAGTAGATCAGGTAAGCTGATTTGTGTTTTCTATTAACAACACTGAAATTCTTCGTTTTAGTTCTTCCGTTCCTGTTAATCCCACAACGCTATGACGGCTACTACGACTACAGCATCTATCAGCTTGTCCTTAATTCTGCGGCTTGGATTTAGAACTAAACTGGGTACACTAGCGCCATCTGCTGGGGTCACAATTATCCTTGACTAACATTTCGGTGGGGGTCTAAAGACCGGTGGTACTGAGGAATATTTCAGACAGAAGGAAATACGGAAATAAACGTATTGTGAAATGTCACAATAAATAAACAAAACAAAATGATATGTGAAAAAAATATTGTGTATTTTGCTTATTTCTTTATGTATTCCCTGAATTAGTGACAACATGAAATACGCAATGAAACGAAAGTTGTCATTTTCACCCGTCAGTGCTGCGAGTGCTGCGTTTGGATTGGCGAATCGTCGGCAGAGTGAACGGTCATCAAGGACCACCTGTAATGACGTGGGCTTCTGATGGTGATATTCAGGACTTCTTACTCACCGACTTCTTGACAGTTGTTTCTTGCCCACTAAACACTGGCGGGTTATAATGACGGTTTTAATTTCAAGGCGTATTTCATGTGACATACAGCGTTACTGAAATAAATAAAAGAAGAAAGTATTAAAGAAACAAGCAACACAAATATATTTCATAAGATACTGTGCTTAATTGTGTACGTTGACATTATCATTTTATTGTTGATATTTATTTACTGGCACATTTCACAGTGCATTTATTTATTTATTCCCCCATATGGTGGTTTCCCAGTTCGGCTCAGCGGGTCCACGGCGGCTGCATGTTTTTGTTCCAAGCCTCTTCTCCTTTTAATTGCACTCCTGTTTTAATTGGTCATGGTATTATTTCCCATTTTTTATCTTTTGCAAAGTTAGGTTTGCAAATTTTTATTGGGTGGAAAGCATATTTAATACCATAATACGGAAATAGCATAATGCCGTTTATGTTAATTTTATAGATTTTGATCATCATCGCCATGATTTCCCTTCTTCTTTTCTCGATTATCTGCTGAGTTAAGCCGGTTTTTGTAATAAGCACAGCGAAGATCAGACGCCGAGGTGCGCCTTGCAGTACTTAATATGGCTTTGTCCAGGTGTCTGCTCCACGGGTACAATTAAAGGAGCAGAAATGTTGAAGTAATAAGTGTATTCATTTTGTATCTGGTAATTTGTAAAGTCTGTGAACTTTTTACGGTGCTCCGAGCCTTCACTCAGTGAAAGGACAATAAACCGAATTGAAGTCAAGTCCAGTTTATTGACAAGTGTGCTCAGTACAAAGAAATTCTGACTTACACGTCTTCCCAAAACAGCTGACAGAAGTACAAAAAATAAATCAAACTTACAGTGCCATTAGAAGTATCCAGACACCTTCACATTTTGCTGTGTTGCAGCCTTATGCTAAGATCATTTAAATTCATTCATAGTCTCATCATGCAATACTTAACACCCCAGAAGGACAAAGCAAAAATAGAAATTAAAATTTTTCTAAAATTTATCTCTCTATTATATAAAAAATCCTGGGATGAAACGAAACTTTGTAGCCTGGGAGGAGACGTGACTTTTTCAGAGAGATACTTTAAAGTCCTGCAAGACAAGCGAAGCGAGCAGGTTTGCCCCATAGTTAAAAATAAAAAACTGAACCACACAAAACCGCTCCCTCTAATGCAAATCACTACACTAGCACACAAAGCCACGCCCTCTAATGCAAATGACTGCACAAGCACACAGAGCCACGCCCTCTAAAGCAAATCACTACACAAGCACACAGAGCCACACCCTCTAGTGCAAATGACTGCACAAGCACACAGAGCCACGCCCTCAAATGCAAATCACTACGCAAGGACACAACACCACGCCCTCTAATGCAAATGACTGCACAAGCCCACAAAGCCACGCCCTCTAATGCAAATAACTGAACAACCACATATAGCCACCCCCTCTAATAGAAATGACTGCCCAATCACTCAGTGACACACACTTTTAATACAAATGACTACAAAAGCAACACAGAGCCATGCCCTCTAACATAAAATGACTTCACAACCTCTCAGAGCCACACCTTTTAGTGCAAATAATTACACAACCACACAGAGACATGCCCTGTAATAAAAATGAATAAACAAGCACACAGAGACACAACTTCTAATGCAAATTGCTGCCCAATCATACAGACCTATGCCTCCAATGCAAACGACTGCACAATGACACAGAGGCAGACTCTCTAATACAAATGCCTACACAAGCACAAAGAGCCACACCCTCTATCGCAGACAACTGAACAACCATACATAGCCACACCCCCAATACAAAAGTCAAGAAAAGCCATACTCCCTCTAATATGAATGATTATACTTTGACACAGAGCCACTCCTAATGTAAATGACTTAAAAACCACTCAAAGCCACACCCTCTAATGCAAATAACTTAACAACCACACAGAGCCACACCCTCTAATGTAAATGATTTAACAATCACACAGAGCCACACCCTCTAATGCAAATGACTTAACAACCACTCAAAGCCACACCCTCTAATGCAAATGACTACACACACACACACACCCGCTGATGTAAAAGACTAAAGACACATAGGCACATAGCCAGACTTCTGTAACATCGAGTGTAGTCTTGTTTTAGTTTTCAAGTTTGCTGTCATGATGCTCATTATGAAAGGTGCAATATAAAGTAAGAGCTAATGTATTGACTGCAGAGTGGCATGTTGGCACAGGTGGTGCTGCTGCCACCTTACACCTCCAAGGAGCCCAGACTCCTCTACTGGTCCACTCCCTGTCTGTGTGCAGTGTACGTGTTCTTTCTGTGCACCTGTGGATATTCTGCAAGTGCAATGGCCTCCTCCCACATCCCAAATGCATGATTATTATCTGCTTACAATATCAAGATGCTTCCCATCTGTCTGCAGACATTTTACGTTTGGTATTCCAGTAGTTTAAGTGATACCCTAGGGGAGGGTGAGGGAGAAGTGGCATCTGAACTGGCAGCCTGGCCCCGCTGCTCCACACCCCCACAGGTTAGCTCAGCTGGTGACCCTAAACTGGCCTTCCCATCCAGGGTTGGCCCCTGCCTTGTACCCATCATTATCAGGAGCCACCCCAGTCTCCGCACTCGAATCCAGCAGGTCCATTTAATAATTGCACAGATCAGTACATGACGTTGTATTGCTTTGTTTCAGGCTGGAGCTCTTACTGTGCTTGAGATGACAGAGTCAAACTTGAGAACAACGGAAATCGTGAAATGTGATTCAGCAGTGAAGCTCCCAGGATCAGGCCCTTGGAACGGACGCCAGCCACAAACAACAGAAGCCCTCTCAGGTGACGATGACGATGTCTTAATGTGCCAAAGCCGGAAGAGCCTCTAACACAGCGGGCGCCACAGGTCATAAAAAAGCTGGTTCCTCCTAAACGCAAGGAATGATTAACATTTGTGGGGCTGGAAAGGCCAAGCAGGGAAGTCTCCTGATGAGCCGGCATGGCAGTCATCCTCCTCATTCCATAGGTCAAGTGGAATGAAGTCTGGCCGGTGGGTAAGCCAAGTGCGATGCAAGACAGTTCCGCTGTGGTTTTCTCTTTGTCTCCCCTCCGGATCTGACGATGAGCTGTGTTTGCAGCCGAGGAGGACACGAGTGAACTTCGGGCACATGGAATCCATTAGCTGTGTTTCCAAACTTGACGAGAGATGCATTCCTCTGGGAGCTGTTTGGCTTTCATCGCTCTTGATGTACTTTGATGCGTTTAACTCGCACCACGTCTGTCTCCTCGGCGTGATGTGTCGGGAACACGATAATCCCGAGCTTCTTCACGCGCTGGCATGGGCTAACAGCAGGAGAGAAGCACCGGCTTGGTTAGAAAGGCAAGTGACAGACAGGTTACTGGGGAAGTTAAACTGCTGTTGGGTGGTGTTAGGGGGACATATTTTTAAAGACGTGTTACTTTCTAACCCACCAAATCCAGACCTGGGTCACTTGGCGGGGTTGTAACCTAACCAAGCTAGCATAGGCAGGAACAAACTCTGGACAGGGTGCCAGTCCATCACAGGGAAAACACCTATTAGGGCCAATTTGGCATCGCCAGTTCACCTAACCAGGGTGTCTTTGGACTGTGGGAGGAAACCCATGCAGACACGGGGAGAACATGCAAACTCCACGCAGGGAGGACCCGGGAAGTGAACCCAGGCCTCCTGACTGTAAGGCAGCGGCGCTACCTACTGCGCCACCATGCTGCCCTATTAACAAAGTGTTACTCAAAATAAAATTCCCAGACCCACTTAAGTCAATTTGGGCTCAACAGGGTGTCAGGCTGGTACCAGCCTTGGATGGGGGTGCCAGTTACACTGTGCATTCAAAGTTTGCATCAGAACTGGAAAAATGGCTTCATATTTCATTTCTATTCTGAATAACAACATAGCTAGGGTAACCTTGGGTTCCAAGTAAGAAACAGCACTGCAGGATGTGCCAGTTCATCATACGGCATGCCGACATCCAACTTAGAGTTGGTATTTACCCTAAAAACACACACAGAGGAGAGCCACATGGGCACTGGGAGACCCTGCAGACTCCACAGAGCTGTCAGTGTCAGGACTGGGATTTGAACCCAAGCCTTTAGAGCTGTGAGGCAGCAGTGCTACTCAGTCGATAGGCACGTTTTACGTAACTTAAAATGAACCTCTTTAGTTTATGGGCTGTAGAAATAAGCAGACAGGAGAGATGAAGAAGGAATTCAATGGGCCCTTTTTTATGACCACCTAGGAAACTCATGTCTGCTCAGAATGGCTGACAAAAATACAATAAATACGTAGAAAGTACAACACCTTCAGAAAGTCGTAGACCCAACACCCAGGACTGACCGAGCGACAATGGGATTTTAGGAATGTTGGCAAATTTATTAAAACTAAAAAACTGAAATGTCACATTGACACAGGTATACAGACCCTTTGCTTTAGTTCAGGTGCGTCCCATTCTACTGATCTTTGCTGAGGTGTTTCTACACCTTCTTTGGCCAGTGCTCAATTCAATTGACTGCATCTGATTAGGAAAGACACATGCCTGTCATGAAGCTGAAGGACATACCTGCAGAGCTTAGGGACAGGAATGTGCTGAAGCACAGAACTGGGGAAGGCGACAACAACGTTCCTTCTGCACTGAAGGCTCCCAAGAGTATTGTGGCCTCCATCCATCCATCCATCCATCCTCTTCCGCTTATCCGGGGTGGGGCAGCAGCTTGAGCAGAGAGGCCCAGACTTCCCTGTCCCCGGCCACTTCTTCTAGCTCTCCCGGGAGAATCCCAAGTTGTTCCCAGGCAAGCTGGGAGATATAGTCCCTCCAGCGTGTCCTGGGTCTTCCTGGGTCTCACCAGGGAGGCGTCCAGGAGGCATCCTGATCAGATGCCCAAGCCTCCTCATCTGACTCCTCTCGATGCGGTGGAGCAGCGGCTCTACTCTGAGCTTCTCACCCTATCTTTAAGGGAAAGCCCAGACACCCTGCGGAGGAAACTCATTTCAGCCGCTTGTATTTGCGATCTCGTTCTTTCGGTCACTACCCATAGCTCATGACCATAGGTGAGGGTAGGAACGTAGATCGACTGGTAAATTGAGAGCTTTGCCTTACGGCTCAGACAGACCGATGCAGAGCCCGCATCACTCTGGATGCCGCACCGATCCGCCTGTCGATCTCACACTCCATTCTTCCCTCACTCGTGAACAAGACCCCGAGATACTTGAACTCCTCCACTTGGGGCAGGATCTCTCCTCCAACCCTGAGAGGGCACTCCACCCTTTTCTGGCTGAGGACCATGCTCTCGGATTTGGAGGTGCTGATTCTCATCCCAGCCGCTTCACACTCAGCTGCGAACCGATCCAGAGAGAGCTGAAGATCACGGCCTGATGAAGCAAACAGGACAACATCATCTGCAAAAAGCAGTGACCCAATCCTGAGTCCACCAAACCGGACCCCTTCAACACCCTGGCTGCGCCTAGAAATTCTGTCCATAAAAGTTATGAACAGAATGGTGACAAAGGGCAGCCCTGGCGAGTCCAACTCTCACTGGAAGCGGGCTCGACTTACTGCGGCAATGCGGACCAAGCTCTGACACGGTTGTACAGAGACCGAACAGCTCTTATCAGGGGTCCGTACCCCATACTCCCGAGCACCCCCACAGGATTCCCGAGGGACACGGTCGAATGCCTTTTCCAAGTCCACAAAACACATGTAGACCGGTGGGCAAACTCCCATGCACCCTCCAGGACTCTGCTAAGGGTGAAGAGCTGGTCCACTGTTCCGACCAGGGACGAAAACCACACTGTTCCTCCTGAATCCGAGGTTCGACTATCCGGACCCTCCTCTCCAGAACCCCCGATTAGACTTTTCCAGGGAGGCTGAGGAGTGTGATCCCTCTATAGTTGGAACACACCCTCCGGTCCCCCTTTTTAAAGAGGGGGACCACCACCCCGGTCTGCCAATCCAGAGGCACTGTCCCGATGTCCATGCGATGTTGCAGAGGCGTGTCAACCAAGACAGTCCTACAACATCCAGAGCCTTAAGGAACTCGGCGTATCTCATCCACCCCGGGGCCCTGCCACCAAGGAGTTTTTTGACCACCTCGGTGACTTCAGTCCCAGAGATGGGAGAGCCCACCTCAGAGTCCCCAGGCTCTGCTTCCTCGTGGAAGGCATGTTAGTGGGATTGAGGAGGTCTTGAAGTACTCCTCCCACCGACCCACAACGTCGAAGTGAGGTCAGCAGCGCACCATCCCCACCATATACGGTGTTGACACTGCACTGCTTCCCCTCCTGAGGCGGACGGTGGACCAGAATCTCCTCGAAGCCGTCCAAAGTCGTTCTCCATGGCCTCTCAAACTCCTCCCATGCCCGAGTTTTGCCTCAGCAACAACCAAGCCGTTCCGCTTGGCCTGCGGTACCTATCAGCTGCCTCCAGAGACCCACAGGACAAAAAGTCCTATAGGACTCCTTCTTCAGCTTGACGGCATCCCTCACGCGGTGTCCACCAACGGGTTCGGGGATTGCCACCACGACAGGCACCGACCACCTTACGGACACAGCTCCGGTCAGCCGCCTCAACAATAGAGGCACGGAACATGGCCCATTGGGACTCAATGTCCCCACCTCCCTCGGGACGTGGTTGAAGTTCTGCGGAGGTGGGAGTTGAAGCTACTTCTGACAGGGGACTCTGCCAGCCGTTCCCAGCAGACCCTCACAACACGTTTGGGCCTACCAGGTCTGACCGGCATCTTCCCCCACCATCGAAGCCAACTCACCACCAGGTGGTGATCAGTTGACAGCTCCGCCCCTCTCTTCACCCGAGTGTCCAAGACATATGGCCGCAAGTCCGACGACACGACCACAAAGTCGATCATCGACCTGAGGCCTAGGGTGTCCTGGTGCCAAGTGCACATATGAACACCCTTATGCTTGAACATGGTGTTCGTTATGGATAATCCGTGACGAGCACAGAAGTCCAATAACAAAACACCACTCGGGTTCAGATCGGGGGCATTCCTCCTAATCACGCCTTTCCAGGTCTCACTGTCATTGCCCACGTGAGCATTGAAGTATCCCAGCAAACGAGGGAATCCCAGAAGGTATGCCCTCTAGCACCCCCTCCAGAGACTCCAAAAAGGGTGGGTACTCCAAACTCCAGGGAGGCTACCCTCTCGTCCACCCGTGGTAAACCCCAATGGAAATGTCTCAAGTCGGGGGGCAATAAGTATGCCCACACCCGCTCGGCGCCTCTCACCGGGGGCAACTCCAGAGTGGTAGAGAGTTCAGCCCCTCTTAAGGAGATTGGTTCCAGAGTCCAAGCTGTGCGTCGAGGTGAGTCCAACTATATCTAGCCAGAACCTCTCGACCTCGCGCACTAGCTCAGGCTCCTTCCCTTTCAGAGAGGTGACATTCCATGTTCCAAGAGCCAGTTTCTGTAGCCGAGGATCAGACAGCCAAGGTCCCCGCTTTCGGCCACCACCCAACTCACACTGCACCCGACCTCCTTGGCCCCTCCCATAGGTGGTGAGCCCATGGGAAGGGGGGCTCACGTTGCCTCTTTGGGCTGTGCCCGGCCAAGCCCCATTGGTGCAGGCCCAGCCACCAGGTGCTTGTCATCAAGCCCCACCTCCAGGCCTGGCTCCAGAGGGGTGCCCTGGTGACCCGTGTCCAGGTAAGAGAAAGCGCCATCCAAAGTTTTCATTCATCATGGAAGGTTCGCTGAACCACTCTTTGTCTCATCCCTCACCAAGGACCAGTTTTCCTTGGGTGGCCCTACCAGGGGCATAAACCCATAGACAACAGAGCTCCTAGGATCATTGGGGCACACAAACCCCTCCACCACGATAAGGTGGCGGTTCAAGGAGGGGTACATGGAATTAGTTTGAGATAAACACACACAGTTGTGGAAGAAGAGCCTTTGTAAGAGAGGTGACCAAGAAACCTTCAAAGAACCTACATGGAGATGGGAGAAACTTCCAAGGAAGCACTCAACAGATAGATAGATAGATAGATAGATAGATAGATAGATAGATAGATAGATAGATAGATAGATAGATAGATAGATAGATAGATAGATAGATAGATAGATAGATAGATATGAAAGACGCTATATAATAGATAGATAGATAGATAGATAGATAGATAGATAGATAGATAGATAGATAGATAGATATGAAAGGCACTATATAATGGATAGATAGATAGATAGATAGATAGATAGATATGAAAGGTACTATATAATAGATAGAGATAGATAGATAGAAGCTATCTAATAGATAGATAGATAGATAGATAGATAGATAGATAGATAGAGATAGATAGATAGATAGATAGGAAAGACAATGTATAATAGATAGATAGATAGATAGATAGCCACTGTATAATAGATAGATAGATAGATAGATAGATAGATAGATAGATAGATAGATAGATAGATAGATAGATAGATAGATAGATAGATAGATAGATAGATAGTGTCACACACGAGTGCATAGGAAGCAGCTTAAGGACCCAATGAGCACCGCAAAATCTCAAGACACTTCTGGGTTCCCTCCTTCCATCTGGCCCCGATCTGATGATGTCACTACCATCCATCTACCACTGCAGCTCCTTCCCAGCATTCCGTGTCCTCTTCCGTTCCCACCCCATAAATTGTCCACCTGTCCTTTGTTTCTTTGTCTGTGTTCAATGTACAAACTGACCGTTATAGCAGACGTTTCTACAGTAAACCCCAAACCTTTATATTCTCTTGTGTGCTTTCTTTGCAATAGATTGATAGATAGTAATTGTATAGTATTTCTTCATTCATGTTATTACAAGGTCCTGGGCTCATAGGTGGAGGTGCACCCCAAACCAAAGTTAAAATTCACAGGCGTGAGGAGAACATGAGAAGTGCACATAGACAGCTATCAGGTGAGGAATTCAAAACCAGCGTTCTGGGTCTGCACTGCGTCCCCATAACTTGGATATACATGACATAATACACACATATTGTACAGTATGCTAAAATCTTAATTAGTACAAGCTGAAGATTACACCAATGAAGTCATAAAAGTAGTTAGAATCACCAACATTTAACTTAAAAGGGATATTTGCAGTGTTTCTATGGACTGGTTTGAAAATGGTTTGGTTGATGTACTTCCAGTATAGACAGGCAGAAGACGGGGTGCTCAAGCTACCCCTAAACCAAGAACGAATGCTAAGGCAGTCAGAATTATAAAGGAGAGCCAAGTGAAGGAAAAAAAAAAACTCAAAGACGAACAGAAGACACCCTGTTGTTAAGCTGAGTTCTCCTTGGCTACACTCTGGGTTATGGGTCTCTGTGCGAGCACCCCGCTTTGTTCACACATTGCTTGCGTCTTTTTGGTGGTTCATTTTGTCACTAACTTGTTTTATATTACAGGAGAAAAGGCTGCACTCGTTAAGTAATGAGACCGTGTTTACAAGGAGAGCAGACACATTTCACGACAGCCCTGGCAATTTTTCAATTAGGCCAGAGACAAGCGGCGTTCACATTGTTCACTGATTCAGGTGCTGCCGCCGCTGCTGGAAAACTTAACAGATTTAAAACTCGTCAGACAAAGGTGATTATGAAACGGGGAAGCACATAAAAATCCAGATGTGAGTTGGGTGTCCCATTGGTAGAAGAGTTTTTAACAGGATGACTAACTCCACTGTTATTTTGGCAGGGATCCTGCTTTCTAAGATAATTTATTTCTAAATAATTTAACTAATAAAATTAATCAATTAATTATGATAGATAGATAGATAGATAGATAGATAGATAGATAGATAGATAGATAGATAGATAGATAGATAGATAGGCACTATATAATAGATAGATAGATAGATAGATAGATAGATAGATAGATAGATAGATAGATAGATAGATAGATAGGAAAGGCACTATGATAGATAGATAGATAGATAGATAGATAGATAGATAGATAGATAGATAGATAGATAGATAGATAGATAGATAGATAGATAGATAGATAGATAGATAGATAGATAGATAGATAGATAGATAGATAGATAGATAGATAGATAGATAGATAGATAGATATGAATTTTAGATAGATAGTATTTGGTATATAGTAGGCAGGATAACATAGATAGATAGTATTTGGTATAGTAGGCAGGATAAGATAGACAGATAGTATTTGGTATAGTAGGCAGGATTAGATAAATAGATAGATAGATAGATAGATAGATAGATAGATAGATAGATAGATAGATAGATAGATAGATAGATAGATAGACAGTCAGTGTCACACACGAGTGCATAGGAAGCAGCTTAAGGACCCAATGAGCACCGTGAAATCTCGCGTCAATTCAAGACACTTTTGGGTTCCCTCCTTCCCTCTGCGCCCCATCTGAGCCCCTGACCCTGTACTTTCTTCCCTGGCTGAAGGTCCCGCATTAGAGAATTTCCAGTTCCTGCATAAATTCACACCCGATCTGATGCTGGTCATTTTCAAATATATAATTATATTATTATTATTTTGTAATAATTTCAAATATTGCATTAGTGCGATGATATTTTCACATATATTGTCTCTTTCTTTCAGGTGTGTAATAGAAACCACAGCATAGAGAGAAGTGTGTACACTGCTTCTTACAGGAAATGGCGATGGAAAAAGTGCACTTGAATAAAAGTGCACTTTTGTTATACTTTTACACCAATATATGTTCCTGTGTTTGAGCTACACGGGCAGATGGGGAGTGTCTGATTATTGCATATAGCGCCGAAGTTACTGGTCTTTACCATTCTGTCCTCTGCATGTCCTGGAGCAGAAAAGAAACCGCATACAGCAACATGCGGGGACTGGCAGGAACACTCAATAAAACTGAATAAAAAGAAAATCAAGTGACAGTGAGATACGAAGAAGGCAGCTTCGCCAGCGTTTGTGTGTCAGAACCCTTTTTGGGGGAACGTTAGTATGCATTGTGGTACACTGCAGAGCTATAGTGCGTCTTTAGTGAAAACAGCCGTGTCAGATGGGGTTGTATGGATTGATTGTGAACGTGACTGAGAGAATGAAAAGTGAATAAAAAAAAAGCTAACCTTTACAAGGATCATAAATTGCACCGGCTGTTACAGACTGAAATCAAATGTATGCTTTTACTCAAAAATAGTAAGACAAAGAGCAGTTTACTTCTCAAAATGAACTGGTGCAGGATTGAACTTGCAACCTTTTGATTCCCAGGCGGGAACTGATTCTATTGAACCACGGAGGCAGTTACAATAAATGGTTGTCAATGTCGCATGTTAAGGCGGCTTTTTGTTTCTGCAGTTATATTTTTGAATAAAAGCGCAATTGTTGTGTTATATTTGTATCTTTTGTGAAAATGTTTCTTTGATATTTGGACTTCAGGCTTCATACATTATATAGTTTATGCTTACATTTTGTCATCTACTACTAGAATATAAAAAACGTTTCTGTTTTAACAGTGTTTACACAGATTACTGTAGAAACGGAACAGACATGAAACAAATAACGATCTATTATTTCCACTCTAAAACTTCACTTCACTCCCAGATACTCAATCAAGGCATGAGCTGAGAGAAGTTCGTGCCGTTCTAAATTGGTGGGGAGACAGAATAGCCGGCTGCTCCTAGCTTCTCTTTATCAGCACATTTAGAGGACAAAGGACGCTGGCGGAGAGGTGTGAAGGGATTTAAGAAGCGATTTAAGGTGGGACGGAATTACAAGTTTTTTCGTAGGCTCTGGTAATTCTAGTGTTAAGAAGGACGTAGTGTGTGAAATGTTTTACTTAATAGAAGAGTTCTTCGTGGTTATGTTAAGTTAGCACACGAATGAATGTCCATAAAACAAAGAATCTATCCAGTCACTCCTAAGTCTAAGTAGTGAGCAAGAACAGAGAAACGTGGATGATAAGAATGTTGGAGCGACCCCTTGAGGAGCTACTCCTGGGGGTGGGGCCTCCTGATACTGTTCCTGTAGGCTCCGCCCCCTTAACTTCCACATATAAATGACAAGAGACACATAACAAAAGAAACATAAAAGAAACAGAGAACAATATATTCATTAAGACAAATACTCATAGGCAAGGTCACAGAACTCAAACCTATAACAACATTTACAATATAGTTAAAAAGTTAAATGAAATAAAAATAAGCTTTGTAACAACAGGGGTCCATAACAATAGAATGATCCCTGAATGAGATTCACATAAAATAAATGAACCAATAAACGTAACTGACGTAAATGCGGTTTGAAAATCGCCTTTGAGATTAAAAAGAGAGGTTGGGAATCCCCATCCGTAAGCGATGATCATCTAACACTTTAATTAGATGTTTTCTTCGTTGAAAAGCCTCTTAAGGTGTGCCATGCTTTTTTCCACCAAGGAAATGATGGGTATCATGTTATCATTTTACTAATGAAGTCCGATTAATGGATCCACCGAGGAAATATACCAAAGTGAGTCAGAGGGTGGAGGATATCAGATGTGGTGTTTCTCTCTTTTTGATGCTGAACAGCCAGAGGTTCATTGGAAAGCCTGTAAGCTTTTCTTCTGATTTGACTTTTACCTTCAACGCTGTGACTCATGAACGTGGAATTTAAGCGGAGAAAGATTTTAAAGATTTAATGTTTTGTGTACCATTGTTGCATCAGGGGTTCAGATCTCATGCTGTCATGTTACGGAGTCTTAAAGCCTGTGTTGACCACCATTGTGATGTCCCCTGCCACCTGCTCAGCCTGTCCCTAAGTCTCCAGAAAGTGCCGCGGCTGCGTTAAACATCCTGCATTGTTCCTGATCCAAAGAAGGCAGACGCCTCCGTACCTCATGACACTGAACATCTCACAGGACTCTGGCAATCCAGGGCTCAGGTACTGGAATGTAAGATGTGGACAAAGATGGCAACCTGAACCAATTCTTAATGGATTTTCCCACCCACTGCCAACTTCTTCCAATGACCAGTCTCCCCACACCATCCCTACCACGTTGGCTGGAATGACCAATGAGGAGTCCACCTCTGACTATCAGTATGGGCTGTCCATAAATGAAGACCAAGTAAGGAGACAACTGAGGGAGCTACACACAGGAAAATCTGTGGAACAAGACGGAGTCAGTCCTGGAGTTCTTAAGGCCTGTGCTGACCCACTTTGTGGTGTCCCCTGTCAGTGGCTTCAGAAAGGACCACGACTGTCGAAAACATCCTGCATTGTTCCTTTTCCAAAGAAGAAGGCAGGTGACTCTTTACCAAATGACCACAGATGACCAATTCCACTCAATTCTCATGTCATGAAGAGCTTTGAGAGGCTGGTCCTGGACTATCTGAGTTGTCTTGTGGTAGACCACCTGGACCCACAGCAGTTTGCCTGTTGGATGCAATCATCTATCGGCTCTATAAGGCTGGACAAAGCTGGCAGCACTGAGAGGATCATGTGTTCTTTCATGACAGAAAGTTGTGTTTGCGTAGGGTAGCTAATGGTGTCCTAGATGATGGACAATCTGTCAGGTAGACCGAATTGTGTCAGACTCAAGGACTGTGATAGCAACACTGGAACACTCCTCTTCTCTTCACTCTCTACACCTCAGGCTACAAATGTAAACGCAGGTCACGTCAGACGCAGAAATTCTCTGAGGATTCTGCACTTCTGGGGTGTATTGCTGTCGAGACAGAGGAGAGGAGTCTGGAGAACATTGTTTCTTGGTGCAAGAGAATCATCTGCAACTTAACATCAGCAAAACCAAGGAACTGTGCATTGACTTACATCGCACCAAACAGCTTCTAAGTCCGGTCACTATTCAGGGGGCATATGTAGAGATGGTCCACTTCTTGGGGGGTCCACATCAATGATAGGTTGGACTGGTCTTATAATACAGACAACCTGTAGACGTAAGGGCAGAGCAGACTGTTGTTCCATAAGAGACTTCACTCCTTTCATGTGGGAAGTGATATCCTTCACATCTTCTATAACTCTGTTATGGCCAGTGTGGTGTGCTGGGCTGGTGACATCACTTCAAGAGCGGCCCACTGAATCAACACGCTCATTAAAAGTGCAGACTCAGTTATAGGACGCATTCTGGACACACCCCCCCCTACCATCCCGGGAGGTCTTGGTAAAGCTGAATTAAAACAAAACTGAGTGCCATTATGAACAATGCTGCACATCCTCTGTGAATGTCTCTGTCTGAGCCAGCAAAACGGTGAATGAAAGATAGTTGCTTCATTTTAAGGGTCTCAGTTTGTTCCCTAAGCTGGGGGATCTCCTTACAGAGACAACTGCTTGTTTCGGAGCCGAGACGTAGTCCTGGCCCTCTAGGATTTTATCATCCTCCTCCTTGTCCAGTGTGTCATCCTCCTTTAGTCACTTCCTCCCATCCTAAACCCCTGGTCTTGTGGAAAGTGGAATGAGGAAATTGTTCATCTCAAACAATGCAGGACCCGCTCCTTTCTTCAACAGTCGCCACCC
This sequence comes from Polypterus senegalus, assembly GCF_016835505.1. Taxonomy (NCBI): domain Eukaryota; kingdom Metazoa; phylum Chordata; class Cladistia; order Polypteriformes; family Polypteridae; genus Polypterus; species Polypterus senegalus. The sequence goes on from NC_053160.1 coordinate 183,311,900, forward strand.
AGTCTTAGACCCCTCTTTTTTAAAACACCAGCTACAAACTCAAGTACAGTGAAACCTCAGGTGACGAACATCTCAGACCACATACAAAACTCGCCAAACTTTTGCATCTGTTCACGACCACACACTCGGGTGATAAACAAGGCAGTTTCCCTTCCGGTTTGTACGAGCCGGTGATTTCTGCACGTGTTCAGTCTCTCCCTGTACAGTACATTGTTCTCAGTCAGACGTGCATCGCACTGAGGGACTTTACCTCAAAACTGTAATCTCCTCTCCACCCAGTTCCTCCTCACTTCCTTCATGCCAGAACTCAACTCATGCAAGGTTAGTTTTCTTGCTTGTTTATGGTTAGTTTTTGTAGAGTTTTGGAACAAATTATGGTCGTGACCCGAGGTTCCACTGTATGGGGACTCACTGTAAAGCTCTCTCTCTGGATAACGACGATCCATTTAGATCAGATTTCTGCATTGGAGGGAAATGCATGAAAACGAAGTACCTTGTTGGCCTTATTGGAAGCTCGACATAACGGTACACAACAATGTTCAGCTGTACAGCTCTCTGTACGTGGAAACCTAAACTTCTTTTTCTTGGACATTCTCACCAATGAGCAAAAATCACAACTGCAGTATGGACAATGGAAGTGACAGAGCTGGCCGAGATTTCACCAGAAGAATGTCAGAACGGCTGTCTGCATATAGCCTACCTACAGCTGAAAGGGCAGGAGAAGGAGGGACGAGACCGAGCGTGATCTTTGTGGTGGAGAATACAAATGTCGTCTATCCATGGCCAGATAGGAGACTGACGCACTCAAAGTTTGAAGCCCTATCCAGTTTGGAGGTGGCCACCTCGAAGACTTCATTGGCCGACACAATCTGGGAAGAAACTGACAAGACAGTCAAGAGGGTTTAGATCTGGTGAGCTGAAATCGACCTTTAGTATTCTGGGATGACATATTTTAGAGATTCTGCGAAAAAACAGAACAAGAACAAAGGACTACAATTTCATGTAGGAAGTGACAGACCTGCATGGACGTTGTGCGTTGCCTGTGGTCCTCATGGACCTCAAGTGACCTCATGACCCCCCATGCTCTCCCAATCCGTCTACTGACTTCATAGGAGGCATCACCAGAGCCATGAATGTCACTTCTGAGGTAAGTAAACCTCTCGATGAGGTCGACACTCTCTCCGCAGACAGGCACACTGCTGATTAATGGTAACTAATGATACTAGAAGTAACATAGTATATCTCCCTGCACTAAGGATCCTCCTAAACCCCAGCATCCTGTTATAAACAAATTAAACTCTTTCACCAGGATAGATTTACCTGATTTACATAAAATAATCTCTCAACTGAAACCCTCCACCTGCGTCCTTGACCCGATACCAAGAAGGTTTTTCAAAGAAGTATCAGGCGTGCTAATTGACAATATTCTTGACATAGTAAATTCGTCACTAGATACGGGGGTCTTCCCAGACTGTCTTAAGACTGCTGTAGTTAAACCCCTACTTAAGAAACATAATCTTGACCCCTCGGCTCTTGAAACTTTTAGACCCATCTCTAACCTGCCTTTCTTAAGTAAAATTCTAGAGAAGGCAGCCATTATGCAGTTTAAATGACCACCTCAATAAACTTGCTATTCTTGATAAATTTCCGTTGGGTTTTAGAACAAATCACAGCACAGAAACGGCACTCGTTAAAGTAGTAAATGACTTGCGGGTGAATGCAGACAGAGGCCATTTATCTGTTCTCATCCTCTTAGATCTGAGTGCTGCATTTGACACCATTGATCACAACATTCTTAGAAATCGCCTTAGTCAATGGGTGGGCCTCTCTGGCAGGGTCTTAAATTGGTTTGAATCCTACCTGGCAGGGAGAAAATTCTTTATTAGTTGTGGGAATTACATCTCAAAGACACATGATATCTGACATGGTGTTCCACAAGGCTCTATCCTGGGTCCGCTGCTCTTCTCAATCTACATGCTTCCGTTAGGTCAGATTATCTCAGGACACAACGTGAGCTACCAGAGCTATGCTGATGACACACAACTGTACTTATCAATAGCACCTGATGACCCGATTCTCTTGATTCACTAACAGAATGTCTGACTTGTATCTCAGAATGGATGAATAGTAATTTTCTCAAGTTAAATAAAGAGAAAACTGAAATCTTAGTGATTGGCAATAATGGATACAATGAGGCTATTAGAAATAAACTTGATGCACTAGGATTAAAAGTCAAGACGGAGGTAAAAAACTTAGGGCTAACCGTTGACTGTAATCTGAATTTTAAATCTCATATTCATCAGACCACTAGGAGAGCATTTTTTCACTTAAGAAACATAAGTAAAGTTAGACCTCTTATATCACTGAAAGATGCTGAGAAATTAATTCACGTGTTTGTTTTCAGTCGACTAGATTACTGTAACGCACTCCTCTCAGGACCACCCAAAAAAGACATAAATCACTTGCAACGAGTGCAGAATGCAGCTGCTAGAATCCTAACTAGGAAAAGAAAATCCAAACACATTTCTCCAGTTTTAATGTCACTACACTGGTTACCTGTGTCATTCAGGATTGACTTTAAAATACTGCTTATGGTTTATAAAGCCTTCAATAATCTGCCCCATCTTATATATCAGAATGTCTGACACCTTATATTCCAAATCGTAACCTCAGATCCTCAAATGAGTGTCTCCTTAGAATTCCAAGAACAAAACTTAAAAGAAGTGGTGAGGCGGGCGGGCGGCCTGCTGCTGCTATGCACCTAAAATCTGGGATAGCCTGCCGATACGGTGGAGCTCTTTAAACAACTGCTGAAAACACATTACTTTAACATGGCCTTCTCATAGCTTCACTGTAATCAGAATCCTGATACTCTGTATCTCCATCTCATCATAATAACTATTCATGGTGGCTCTAAAAGCTGTACTAACCCCTACTCTCTCTTCTGTTTCCCACCACCATCTACTCAAAGCACCGTGATGTTCCAACAATGATGGATGGATTAAAAGCCAGAAGTCTGTATGACCTTCATCATCATCAAGTGACTCCGTGAGAACCTTAAATCCAAAGACGACTGTTTCATTTATGTGAGGTAGAATGCCCAGAGGGGACTGGGTGGTCTCGTGGCCTGGTACCCCTGCAGATTTTATTTTTTTCTCCGGCCGTCTGGAGTTTTTTTTTTTTTTGTTTGTTTTTTTCTGTCCTCCCTCACTTTAATTATTTCTTTATTTCATTTTATTTTTATATATTTTTTCTGTCCACCCTGGCCATCGGACCTTACTCCTTTTCTATGTTAACTAATGTTGTCTTATTTTAACTTCTTATTTTGTCTTTTATTTTTCTCTTTTTCATTATATAAAGCACTTTAAATTACTTTATTTGTATGAAAATGTGCTATAGAAATAAATATTGTTGTTGTTGCTGATGGCCGTGCCCACGAGGTCATTAAAGGCCTGGCTCTTTGGTTTTTATCAGGACACTCGCAAGCCCAGACACTCAGACTCTCGAGAGCCCTGATCAGAGCCTCCATAGTGCGTCATCAGCCAAGTCAAGATCAGTGAGTCTCTCTTCACCAACTGATGCCCCACAGCCGCTGGACCCCATGATCCTGCCCAACACCCAGTCCATACAAGCACTGAACAGAGTAGGAGCAGAACAGACTGCTGATGAACACCAGAATCAACTGGGAAAAACGCAGACGGTCTGCCTCCACTCTGCACAGCACTCCCAGTACCAGTGTACAGGCCGGCCATGATATCCAGCAACCTCGAGGGGATCCCACGAACACTCAGGATGTTCCACACGGCAGCTCGATCAACTGAGTCAAACGCTTTACGAAAATCGACAAAGGCTGCAAAGAAACTCTACCGATATCCGTGTGTGCGTTCCATGAGAACCCTCAGTGCCAGGATGTGGTCGATGGTAGATTTCTTAGGTGTAAAACCAGACTGTTCCGGTTGCTGGTAGGTGAACAAGCGATCACGGATCCTATTGAGGATGACCCTAGCAAGGACCTTACCCGGCACCGAGAGCAGACTTATCCCCCTGTAGTTGTCGGAATCCAGGAGATCCCCCTTCCCTTTCCAGATAGGGACGACAAGTCCCATTTTCCAGTTAGTTGGGTTGATGCCAGTCTCCCAAATGGAAGCAAAGATTGCTTGCAATGCCAGGAAGGCAGCCTTACCACCAGCCTGGAGAAGTTCACCCCGGATACCACAGATCCCTGCAGCCTTTCCTCCTCTCAGCTGGTTCACCACCTGTGCCATCTCAGTGAGATTGGCTGATCCATACCACCCTTTAATAAAAAAAGTGAATCCATTCCCCCTTATGATCGCTTTACAACTACACACAAAACTAACTTTAAACTAAATTTCACACACCTCTGGGGTTTACACGTAAATCTCCAAATAAAACAAAACAAAATCCAAGAACAACTGAATTAGAACTTCTACCACCCTCAGTACCACGACTGCTTCCCCCCTGTCCAGTTTGGCCGCTCTTGCATGTGTGCATTCACAACATAAAGGGAGTAATAAGAAGTAAGCTGACGCTCACATGGTGGATTAAAAATTGGCCACCGACCGACCACAACAGCAGCAAGCCTGCTAAAGGAGAGGACTCCGCCGGGCAGGCAAGTGACGGGTGTTTCTATCAAATCTAAAAACAATAGAAAAGCGTCTGGTAAGAATTTGTTTAGAGCAACTTGTATTTCTGTAACACAGCACTTTACGTATTTAACTAATTAGTGGACATATCGCTCCTTCTGGCTCACCGGCGTTGTCACAGTAACTGGTGACAGTTTTACTGCCGTCACACTCCACAGAGCTTTCTTTTGTGCCTCTGTGCCGTTTGCTGAAATAAGCCTTATTTATATTTTTATACAGATTCAATGAAGCCGTTTTTGTGCCTAGCCAGGGTTTTGGATGGGATATCCCCCTCTAGTGGACATTTTTTGGAACTCTTTGGGACTCTTGGGTTCTTCAAACTCCCAGTTCATGACAGCCACCAAGTACTTCACAAAAGGCTTCACTGGCCAGGCAGTCACCCCGGTGGGCTCAATCCCACCTGCTGTGACGATGTGGGCTCTGCTCCATGCGCCCATCACTGTTTGGAAGCCCTTGAACCCGACACCGTCGGTAATGTCACCGATGAGCTAGACAGTTGAGGCAATAACAATTGAGCAAGGGGATGGTTCAAAAAAGTGCAAAGTGCTTTTATTAAAATTGTCATCAAACAAAAACAGTGTTCAATAATGTGCAGTGCTTTCAAAGTTCAAATAAATAATCCGATAAAAGAAAAACGATAGAAAAAAAAAACAATCCTTAAAAACTAGAGGTTAAAGCATTCATACAGGAAGCAGTCTTTAAAAAGAACAACAATGACAAGCCTGGTGCTTTTCTATGCTGGCGTCTCACCTGCTTCTCCCGACTAGACTTTGCAGCCGGCGAGACGTCTCTGCAGCTGCCCTTTTCCATATCACTTCCACACGAGACTGGAGACCTCCCGATCCCTGACTTTGGGATGGCACTCATGCCAGTCCCGAGACTGGGTTCATATCCGACGGCCAGGACGCTCACGTTGGGTAATCCCCGACCAAACCTCCCGACTCCCGCTGGCTTTCCGGCCTTCCACGGCCAGTCGCCTTTCCCTGGTCACTCCCGCTACCTGCTCGCTCAGTGGGAGCGACTTCAACTCCTAGGTGTAGGCCCATCACCCAGGCTTCCTCGCAGCTGCCCACGAGCGCTCGTTCGCTCGCCCACACACGCGCACCATGTGTCTCTCTCTCTCGCACCTATAACCTCCGTCCTCTTTTCCTTTTTTCTCGTTCTTTCCTTTTCTTCCCCCTTCCAACCGACTCGCGCTTCTTTTATACAGCGAGGGGCCATAGCAGCTGCAGCATGTTAGCCACGGGAACAATCACGGATGTGGACAGACCCTCACCTGTGCACTCGGTGAGAAACGCCCACACCGCAGATCGCCCCGCGGCTTGCTACGACTACCACGCCCACTCACTAAGCCACCGCGAGTACGGTGATTATTTATTATAAAAAAAAACGGCCCATAACACCACACCTGCCTCCGCATACACGAGTTTTAAGTTCATTTGAGATTTACAAATGGAAATAATTTGAGACCTGGTGTACGTGAGGTTTTATAAATTCTGTTTTTTGTGTGTACGCTGTTTTTTCCTTTCTAGCATAAGCACAGTTTTAGTTTGGAATCTAAGCAAGGTTTCAGACGCAAGATCTGACGTCTTGACCTCAATCCTGACGGGATCGTCTGCAGCCTGCCGTGACCCCAGACTGGATAAGCGAGTAAGAAAAATGGACAGGTGAATACTTTGCTTAGATAAAATGTTAAATGATTCCCAATTCACTAAGCTTCCAGTTAGCAGGCCTACCAGACCTTCCTTACGTTTCAGATGGAAAATCTACAGAAAGCTTTCTTGTCATATTTCATCAGAATTTCAAGCATTTAGCCAGCAGACTATTTATATAATATGTCGGGAAAAAAATGTATAAGTGTTGAAACCGTAAAGACTGAAAAATTACAGGAAGTAAAAGAAGAGAATGGAAAGGCAAATCCAAGAATGAGCCTTTGACTTTTATTGGTTTGAACTTCAAAGGAAAGCATTCAAAAGCGCCATGTGTGTGAAATGTGAACGGCATGTGTGCATGACTTTTGTCATGCAAAGAAACAATCTGGTCCAAAGTTTAAATTAAAAAAAAAAAGCGCATCACGCAATATTGCAAAGGATGGCTTGGCAAGGACCAGAAGAGAGAGGACAACAGGGGGTGCTAGGGGACAATGGAGCAACGTTAAGGAAAAGGCCTGGTTGGAGATGCACAGATAAAGTGCCAGAGATGACTAACAGCATCGCAGCACTACCTGAATGTGCTTTCTCCAGCTGAAAAGTGCAATTCTCTTTAGTGTTGAGGATCCAGAGAAGATATTTCACGTCTTCACTTCTGTTGGAACTGATGATTGCAATGTGTTATTCATAAGCTACTCAAATGCTTCTTTTTGTAGGTTTCACTTCATTTAAAATGCTGCTGTGAGGATCCGTTCAAGTCCTAGAAAGTACTACCTTGTAACCCCTGCTCCGGAGTCGTTATATTGGCTTCCAGTGAAGTTTAGGGCTAATACCTGATCCCCCATCAATAAAATTGCATCCAGTAGGGACTGGTAGTATCATGAATTCAATTCACAATGATTTATCTTCTTCTTACATTGTCCAGCTTGTACTTTAATAATAATAATAATAATAATAATAATAATAATACATTTTATTTATATAGCTTATTTCCCAAGCTTAAAGTACATGGAAGCTTAACAAGAGACATGCACAGGGGTCATACTACAGTGAATAGCCTTTGTCAAACTCACTACTTTACTTATCCCTTTCCATCAATCTTATGACTGAGGCCTGAATGATGTTAGATGGCAAAAGACGCTGGCAGGAAGGGCAGGGCAAAGTGGAAATAAAATGATGGGCTAAGAGAGGCCCCCAAACTGGCACCTGACCTATAAAAACACAGAATCCACATAAGGAAGGAGCCCAACTGACATTTGACCTATAAAATCACGGATTTGACAGAAGAAGAGGCTGAGGGAGGCACCCAAACTGACACTTTACCTAGAAAAGCACAGAATTGATAGAAGAAGGGAGTAAGGGAGGAGCTTAAAATGACACGTCACCTATAAATGCATAGAATTGACAAAGTGAGAGGCTAAGGGGAGGAGCCCCAAGTCATACTTGACCTATAAAATCACAGAATTGACAAAGGGTGGGGCTAAGAGGAGGAGTCCCAACTGATACTTGACCTATAAAATCACAGATTTGATAAAGGGTGGAGCTAAGAGGGCGAGTCCAAACTGACACTTGACTTATAAAAGCACAGAACTGATAGGAGGAGGTGTTAAGGGAGGAGTCCATGTTGCCCCTTAATCTATAAAAGCACAGAATTAACAGAAGAAGGAGTCTAAAGTGACACTTGATCTATAAAAGCACAACATTGGCAAAGGGAAGTGCTAAGAGGAGCAGTTCAAACTTGAGACTTGACCCTCTAAAATCACAGAAATGGAGGGGCTAAGAGAGGGGCTAAGAGAGGAGCTCAGACTAACACTTGACCTATAAAATAACAGAATAGACAAAGGGAGAGGCTAAGAGTAGGAGTCATCACTTGACCTATAAAATCAAAGAATTGACAGAAGGAGGGACTAAGGGAGAAGCACAAGTTGCTCCTTGACCTATAAAAGCAGAGATTTGACAGAAGGAGGAGCTAAGGGGGGAGCCCAACTTGACACTTGACCTATAAAAATGAAGATTTGACAGAAGGAGGGGCTAAGGGAGGAGCCCAAACTGATACTTGACCTATAAACATACAGAATTGACAGAAGGAGGGCCTAAGTGAGAAGCACAAGTTGCTCCTTGACATATAAAGATGCAGAATTGACAGAAGGTCTTACACACAGTGCCAACACATGTCATTACCTTATCCAATTTCTGGACCATTAGAAATTCACATGACACAAAAGTTTAGATTGGGCAGAACAAATCAGCCATGAATGTGGCATCTGTCTATAACAGGACTCACTCAGCCACTCATCTGAGCCTGAAGGATTTAATCTTTTTATTAGTTTGCTCAGACCAGGCCCATTGAAATCTGAAGAATGCCTGATGGATTGGTCCAGCGGCCTGTTACTTAGCTCCGCATTAACCCCAACTCTTCTTATATCAGACGTGGTTCTGACGCTCTGAGCCAACAGACCGAGATCAATGTACTGTACAGGGAGAGACTAAACACGTGTGTAAATCGCCGGCTCGTACGAACCGGAAGGGAAACTGGCTTGTTCGTCACCCGAGTGTGTGGTTGTGAACAGATGCAAAAGTTTGGCGAACCCGATTTGTACATGTTCAGAGACGTTTGTGACCCGAGGTTCCACTGTATATGAAAATATGGGAGCACTGGTGTAGCTGGGAGAAACAGAGTGGGTGGTCCGCCCTCGGCAATGGTGAACTTGGTAGCCTGCACTTGTAGCGCGTTGTCACACCCACCACACGATGGGCAACCTGGATTGGGACCCAGGTGCAGCAGGTGAATTTGAGGAATTAAAGAATTTTTAGTGTCCTACCCCAGGGGTCCTCTGGGCCCCATACAGAAGCGGTCTCGGTGGGCCCTTTCCTCCATATGCATTTCCGTCACACATCCTTTTCATTCCAGGCTTTGAGCCCCCAGGGTGGGCCCCAGTTCATCATTACCCCTGCCCCCCAACCCCCTACCATGCCCATGCCTACCCCTTCCATAGCCTTCACCTAATATCACTCCAGGATGTCCTTTCCTTACCCCATCCCTTATTTTAAACATTTTGTACAGGCTCCTTCCCTAACCCTAACCCGAATCTTAATATATTATTAACTCTAATTTATTTCCCTTTGTTTGTATATTGTGTGAGGGAGTCTGCCCTTGAGGTGGAAGGACAGGGGGAGACTGGGCTCATGCAGGGCTCTGTATCCTCCAGGACACTAGATGGCAGTGAGCTCAGGCTCAGATCCTTGCATGGGTGCCCACAAGGCATGCTGGGTATTGTATTCCCAGGGATCTGCAGGATTTGGGACTCCGACTCCCAACTCTAAAGGCTCTATAAAGCTGCAGCATTATGTCACTGGAAGTGCTTGGATAAAAGAAGCTGCCGGTCTCACATCAATGAGTCGGGATGAGGAGGACAAAACCTGCAAGGAGGAGGAGGAGGAGGAGTGAGAGACACAGAGAGAGAGAGAAAGAAGAAAAGAGTTGTGTCGGGTCGTCATTGTCAATTACTTGTACTTGTGGGCAATGCTTGGGGAAGAGTTTCCCACAATAGAAGACTCTTTGATATTTCTACTTGTGTCTGAGCCCACTTGTGTAGGCTGTTTGGGGAGCTGGAGCGCCCCCTGGTGTCCACAGTTAAAATACCTCAATTGACCATTTTTCATTTTTTTTTACATGCATGGTTAAATGAATTTGTTTAAGTGCTTTATTTTTATAAATCTAATATACTTTTCCATGTTTCTTGTATCTGCTTTATTTGCAATCTTGTGAACTACCAGCAGAGGACACTCTTTTGAACCCTTGTTTGGTGGAATGAGCATAAATTTCATCAGGTTTTTAATATAAGCTTTAAATATTAAATGTAAGATTTTTTAAGCATCATACTGGTGAAGTTTTTAGGGCATTTATTACTGATGATTTATTTTTTATTTATATAATGTATTTGAGAACAGTTAAAAGATGTTAAAATTTCAGATTTTCTTGGATGAGTGAGCCTGTGCCCGCTCTTCAGAGTTTACATCCTCAGACTCCAACCGGTGGATTTGAAATTCGTTCTCCAGGATTTGGTGTTTGGAGTCAAGACGTCACCAACCTCGAGGTCCTCCTCTCCATCTCTGGTGTTCAGTCTCGGTGGGCTACCGGCAATGCCACCATTGATGCCAGGAATGGGCATTGACTTTCACAGACAGCAGTGATGAGCTCTCCCACTGGAGACAAATGACTCTGCAGTCAGTAGGGTGGAATCCTTCAGACTTTGGGGTGTAGCCATCATCCCCCCAATTCTCAGCTGGGACACCAACAGCACTCCATCACTAGGAAGGTTCAGCTGTGCTTGTATTTTTAACACCAATGACAGAAATTCAGCATTTCCCTGCCCATCCAACACACCGTGTTTTCAAAGCCATCGCTGGAAACGTCCTCACCTTCACCATCGTCGCCTGGTTTGGTTCAGCGGTGATCCACTCCAGAAACGGAAATGGCGGCGTGTTGTGTGGAAGTCATTGGCTGGGCTCTTCCTCCTGTTGCAGGACCACCACAGGCACATCTCACCCGGGGCAGCACTTTGTTCCAAAAACAACAGCAAACTCCCCTCTGGTAGATGTTTTGGGTCAAACAAAAGTAAAACTAACAGACACCTTGGCAGTTTCTTACCCAGAGCCACAACCCTCGTAAAGAGATAGATAGATAGATAGATAGATAGATAGATAGATAGATAGATAGATGTGAAAGGCACTATAGATAGATAGATAGATAGATAGATAGATAGATAGATAGATAGATAGATGTGAAAGGCACTATATGATAGATAGATAGATAGATAGATAGATAGATATAGATAGATAGATAGATAGATAGATAGATAGATAGATAGATAGATAGATATAGATAGATAGATGAAAGGCACTATATGAATAGATAGATAGATAGATAGATAGATAGATAGATAGATAGATAGATAGATAGATAGATAGATAGATGTGAAAGGCATAGATAGATAGATAGATAGATAGATAGATAGATAGATAGATAGATAGATAGATAGATAGATAGATAGATAGATGTCTTTATACAGAAGCTCTTTAAATAAGTAAATACATAAACAGATCAGTATATACACAGACATGTACTTTGGTCTGAACACACACCCACATGACTAAAAAGGAAGACAAATTTAAAAAGAAAAGTCCTGACTTGGCAGTGCCAGTCCCAGTGAGGTGCTGTACAAGTGTATCGTTGTTGGTATATAAGAAGAACAACCCGCTCCAAATCGTGTTTCTTCACTCACTTCAGCTGAATGATGCATTGGCTGCCAGTCCTCCATGTTGGTGTGTCAGATTTAATATGTTTAGCATTGCTCATAATGGCGCTGAGTTTTGTTTTAATTCTCTCCTCTGCTACGACCTCCAGGGGGTCCTGACTGAGTGTGTTTCATAAATTCGGTGGGCCCCTCTTGACGTGATGTTGCCAGCCCAGCACACCACAGCACTGAAGGTGCCGCCTTTTCGGCTTCTGTAAATCACTGGTTCAGTAGGGCGGGTTGTTGTTTGAGAATTGCAGTCCTTTGACAAGTCAGGGTGCAAATGAGACTCCGCCTTCCAGGGATGTCCGAGTCCCATAGGGCGCTTGCCTGAAAAGGTGGAGTCAATGGCCCTCCCGAGGTTGTTGGTGAGAAAATCGGATGATAATGTTAGCGACTGCGCCCCCTTTCCCACCACTGTGGTATCACATCCCTCTGACAAGCCTCATAGGTGGCCCTGTGTGGCGCACGTGTAACAATAGACAGACAGATAGATAGATAGATAGATAGATAGATAGATAGATAGATAGATAGATAGATAGATAGATAGATAGATAGATAGATAGATAGATAGATAGATATGAAAGGCACTATATGATAGATAGATAGATAGATAGATAGATAGATAGATAGATAGATAGATAGATAGATAGATAGATATGAAGGGCACTATATAATAGATAGATAGATAGATAGATAGATAGATAGATAGATAGATAGATAGATAGATAGATAGATACTTTATTAATCCCAAGGGGACAATAGTAAAGGTATCACAGAAGATGTAAGACAATGTCAAGATCCACAAGCCAGCAGCTCTGAGCCCTGGCCCTTTCTCATACCTGCGGAGGGGTTTTTATATTTTTTGAACATCTCTTATCCATCTGTCATTGTGTTTAGCTCTGCGGAGTTTGAATCTGTGATCTGATAAATGAAACGGAATAGCAGAGAGCGGCGATCGCAAGAAAAGATGAGAATTAATAAAGAGAAGGCTCGGCTGTCCTGCGTCCATAGTGCGCGCTGCCCGGCATGTGGAACTCATTTTTTTTTTGGTCTCTCTTTTCTTTTTCTTAAACAGCTGCGGTTACTTTTGATCTCTCAAGACAATTCATAAGGAGATGATACAAGAACAACAACAAAAAAATGAAATCGCCAACAGATGGCTTTAAGGAGACGACATGCAACTCGAGAGATCTGCGGCTACTGGGAGGAAGGACCGGGAAACGCGAGCGTCTCGGCCGCCGAGGCCGTTTAGTCACAAAGTTCCAGTAACTGTCGCCCCCATTAGAGAAATCAAAAAGCGGAAAAACCTTCAAAGGGGGCTTTAAAAGCCGAGGTAAGGATTTGACACTTTGAAACTTGTCATGTCCCCCCGAGGTAATCTTTTCTTTTCTTTCTTTATCCTTTTGAAATGGGATAACCAAACACACCTTTATTTGCTTTTAATTATTTAATTTTTTTTTTTGCCTTACTGTCAGTCCCGTTCACTCGGAGTGTGTGTAGGTGGTCCCGTTGCGAGTCACGTACTTGCTGAAAACAAAAGCTTGCAACCCTCGGGGGTCGAGAAAGAGAAAAAACGACGAAGACTCGCGTTCTGCGCGATAGGAAGAAGAGCAAAAATCACGTCTGAGCGGAGCCGGCGTCCCGGCCAGGGTGGGCGAGTGGAGACCACCCGAGACCGCGCTTAAAGAAACACGACAACCAGATATTGCGGTTGACAATAATTCTATTTGGCGTTCATGGCTATGGAGGAGGTGGCGGCACGGTGGCGCAGTGGGCAGCGGTGCTGCGCCTCGCAGTAAGGAGGCCTGGGTTCGCTCCACGGGTCCTCCCTGTGTGGAGCTTGAATGTTCTCTCCGTGTCTGCGTGAGTTTCCTCCCACAGTCCAAAGACATGCCGGTTAGGTGCATTGGAGGTCCTACATTGTCCCTCGTTTGTGCTTGGTGTGTGTGTGTGTGTGCCCTGCGGTGGGCTGGCACCCTTCCCGGGTGTTTGTTTGCCTTACGCCCTCTGTTGGCTGGGATTGGCTACAGTAGACCCCCGTGACATTGTAGTTAGGATAGAGCGGGTTGGATGATGGATGGATGGCTATGGAGGAATATTACGGACAAAATTAATTAATTAATAAAGTGCACTCGATAAGGTTTAGGACGAAGACACGTTTCTTTGTGATTACTCGTCTGCTCCACAGATTAAAATTACAAATCACAATCAACGTGATTAAATAACACACCACAGACTTTCATTTAAGGGGATTTTCAAGAATTTTGGTCACACCGTGGTGCCCCCATTTCAGGGTGGGCACCATAATGTTAGGGGCACAGCAATGGCAGGTCTATTAAAGCCGTTGTTAGTTCTTTGTCGCATAAGCAATGATTACTTGATGTGCGCCATTCACAGACACCACCAGGTGCTGAGGGGTCTTCTCTGGTGATGCTCTGCCAAGCCTCTCAGTCATCTTCAGCTCCTGCTTGTTTCGGGGGGCTTGTCCCCTTACGTTTTTCTCATCAGCATATGGAAGGCCTGCTCAATTGGATTTCAATCGGGTGACTGGCTTGGCCATTCAAACTTTTTCCATTTTTTAGCTTTTAAAACTCCCACATTGCCTCAGCAGTGTGTTTGGCTCCTTATCTTCTTGTAGGATGAAGTGCTGTCCACCGTGTTTGGAGGTCTTTACTGGAACCTGAGCTGATCAGATGTTTCTTCGCCCCTCAGAATTTATTGTGCCACCAGCAGTTCCATCATCAATGAAGAGAAGTGTCCCAGGACCTGTGGCAGCCATACATGCCCAGCACTGCCATGTTTAACAGATGAGGTGGTCTGCTTTGGATCTCAGGCAGCTCCTTCTCGCCGTCAGTCTGGTGAGGTTCATCTTTGTCTCCTCTGCCCACAAGTCACCCATCAAGCCCACCAGAAAGTCTTTGGAGTAGCTGAAGACAATTCAAGCACACGAAGAGCACACAAGGCAGAGTCCATTACTGAGACAGAAGGTAAAGCTGCTAATTAGGGTCTTTGGGAAACACGTCACACGCAAATGACCCCCAGATAGGCACCAGGCTGGGATGTGCTGGCACTCTGGACTTTGGAGTTGTGACGCAGTGGCCCGGCCAGCACACTGGCTAAACGAAGTGTCTGAGAAGAGCCGGTTAGAGGATTTTTGCTGCCTTAAGCAACAACAACAACATTTATTTCTGCCGCACATTTTCATACAAATGGTGGAGCTCAAAGTGCTTTACATGTTGAAGAAAGAGAAAAATACAAAAATAATTAAGAAAATAGAATCGATAGATAGATAGATAGATAGATAGATAGATAGATAGATAGATAGATAGATAGATAGATAGATAGATACGAATAGCATTATAGATAGATAGATAGATAGATAGATAGATAGATAGATAGATAGATAGATAGATAGATAGATAGATAGATAGATAGATAGATAGATAGATAGATAGATAGATAGATAGATAGATAGATAGATAGATAGATAGATAGATAGATAGATAGATAGATAGATAGATAGATAAAGTCATATACGGAGCTGCTGGAAAGGCTGCCACTCGGATGCGGCGCCGGAAATGAATCGAAGTTATAAATGGCGCCCCGCCAGGCCCCTTTGATTTGAGAGGAATCGTTAATCACGAAACGCCCCCCACAGTGTAAAGGGGCCCTAATGCTAACCATATAGTCTAATATGATGGGCGTTTCGTGATGTTGGGAGTTACATGACTGACCTCATAGGTACTGCGGTCTGTTGATGAGACCTGGAGAGACGACTGGGGACAACAAAATGTTCAGGAGCTCAAATTCACAATTTGAAAATGTCGAGTTAAATCCACGTCTGTTTCTCTGTCTCAGAGAAATACGCCCTTGTGAGGTGCCATTTTAGATAAGAATCGGGACACGGCCTGCATTAGTAGCCTTTACTTAATGAAATTAGTAAACGTAACCGCTCATTATTAATTAAACAAATCACAAATATCAATAGTAATCTATTTAAACCACCAGATATACATGTGCTTTATGATGATGGTAACCATCTAAAACAAAAATTAATAAATAAAATAAAAAAGAGTAAGACATTATCGTAACATATATATTTCGTTTAAATTAATAAAATAAATTTAGCATTATGACAATGATGAGATTATCTTTAAATAGGAATCATTACCCACAATTCCTATTTACATTACGCTCGTCTATGCAAATAATGCAACCTTCCGATCCAAAAAACACAGAACTGCTTTATCGAATCCCACAAATGGCGGTGAGCAACAGAGGACGATATTTGCTAAGTTTTAACACACGTTTTAATGTTCTGTCCATTTGAGAGACGATCATAGTTTGGATTTAATTCAGCTTTTAGCAATTCACTGAACAACTCCAGTCCTGTTATCCGTTTTGAACGATTAATTGTATTTCGTCGTGTCTGTCTCTTCTACGCTACAGTTTGAGGTATATTATTATTATCGGCATCGTCATCATTATCATCGTTGTTGTTGTTGATCGTGTTATTGATGGACTGTGCAGGTCGTCAGACGTTAAATCGAACATCGCAAGTATGCGAAAATAATCTAAAACAATATAATCGGATATTCGCTTTGAATCTTGAGTGTTCGCAGGTCTGTATCGTTTAATAAATAAAATGCCGCGTCGCCCAGGGCCGTTTGTGGGCCACAGATTGTGCTGTGCAGAGTGCAGGCGCTGCTGAGGCTCACGGCATAAACATTTCTTAGTGTTCCGGTCCGGAAGACTTTTTCTAAACAAAATAAATAGCAGTAGAGTGTTGTACCGTGTTAGCCATAGATTGATACAGGAGAAAGGAGGGTGAAATGACACTTTTTATTGGCTAACTAAATAGATTCGAAATGCAAGCTTTCGAGGCAGCTAATTACATCTCGCCCGATGAAGAGGCCTTAGCTGCCTCGAAAGCTTCCTAAACCGTATGGTGCTGTGGCTCTGCAAGTGGATGCTTCTCAAACAAAATCAAGACATGGGGCTGCAGTAATGCGCCGTGACCACTAGAGGGCGCCTGCACTGCCCGCCTATGCTTAACGGCCGAGTGTCTGAGACTCTAGCAGTGAGCACTGCAATATCTGACAGCCCGACAGAAAGAAAGAAAGAAAGAAAGAAAGAAAGAAAGAAAGAAAGAAAGAAAGAAAGAAAGAAAGAAAGAAAGGCAACGGCAGGATTTCCTAAGAGCAGCATGTGCCGAGCTACTAAGGCGCTGACGTCACCAGCTGCTGTTTGGCCGGCGGAGCGCATTGTGACAAGAGCCACACTGCCAAGCCTTAGATGAATGGAAAAACAGGAATAGAAATGAAAAAAAAAAAAAAAAGAACAAAGTAATTGTAAGTGGTCCCTTTCCAAAAACCAGGAGGAGACCACTGGAAAGAATGCATGTTGCACGGTGGCTGAGCTCTGATCTGCAGGAGCGTCTCCAAAGAGTGCAGATGATAACACGCGATGTGGGGACCCCCTCATGACTCGTCGTGGGTTCATTGGGTCATTCGCAGAGTGGCCCGCCATTGCCCACGGATTTTTGTACAATTGGTTAAGGTAAGAAAACAAACCTTTCTGTTTCACCTGTAAACTCGCAGAATAGGCTCCAGCCCACCACGGCTATCGAGGTCATTAATCAGGTCCGATGGTGTTGCGTGACCTCCAGAGTGGTAAGCGGAGAGCCGAGCGCGTGTTTAAAGCCGGCCTCACATCACACACCTTCTGGTCGGAGGGGATGTTAGGCTTCACGACGGCACATGCGGATCTCATTGCATGAGGAAGTTTGATTATCTGATGCGCAATTGTAGAGGATGTCACAATACACGACTCCATTACGACTTTCCAGCACAGATCCAACTTTTCCAAAGTATCGCCAGCTCACTTCTTTTAGTGACCGTCAATAATGTGATGCCCGCTGAAGCGGGTGCCCGGATGAAGGCTTTACAAGTGACAATCTCGGTCGTTTTCTTTTTTCCCAGTCAGTCACTGGTATGTAAAACGCACCACGTCAGACTGACGAGCACAAGGCATTTCTCTTTATTTTTCTTTGACCGAACATAAAAAGAAACAACTCCATTCAGACGATGGTGCTTGCCAGACTATTTAGATACAGTAAATTAAATGAGATTATAGAAGTGAGTCAATGAGTCTCTCCAATTGTAATAAAACAAATCCTTAACTATAAAACAAAATACGGGGCGCTGCAAAAACAGCCATTTCAAGTAGAATACGTCGGAGCACGGCATAAAAAGTAATTTGTTGTTTTTAAATATAAACCTACAAAGTGTAAAGGGAGAAGTTTCTGTTAAATGGATGGGAAAGTGGCCAATGAATTCAAAGAGTGTGCAGAATATAAATGAAAGATACGGCAGTGCCAGGGAAGCTGTGCCACGTTTGGCACACCCGCCTGGTCCTGCCTGTGTTGAAATCTGAAGGCGAAAACAAGCTGGAGAAGTGGAAAGGACTGCAGGCAGCGCCGAGGACCATCGGGGGACAACTCGAGGGGCTACAACAGCTGGGGAAAAAAAGCAAGATGGAAAAATCTGGAAGTGAGGAGCTGAAAATGGCGAAAGGTTAAAACAAAGGTGTGTGTGAGGAGTCAAATGACAGGTGACAGTGGCACCTCAGTCAACGTGGAGTCACACACGTCAGGACTGTAATGACAGATAGACAGAAATGAAGAGCACTATATAATAGATAGATAGTATCTGAAAGGCACTATATAATAGATAGGTAGGTCGACAGATAGACATGAAAGGCACTATATAATAGATAGATCAATAGATAGATACTGTAGATGTGAAAGGCACTATATAACAGATAGATATCTAAATATGAAAGGCACTATATAATAGATAGACATGAAAGGCACTATATGAGATATATAGATATGACTAAATAACAGTTTGATAGAAAATTTCATATCTTATTAACAGACAGATATAAAATGTGAAAGTATCTTTTTAATGCAGTGCCCTTCATATTTATCTGCTACTTACAGAATGTCAGAAGGATTCATTTTTGTAATATCTACTGCACTTTGATTCTGTAACTTCTTTACTACTTACCATCTATCCTATATAGCGCCTTTTCTATCGATGTGCTGCATGCTCAGCCTGTCCTCGCTCATGAGATTCCACAATGCTGCAGGTCCTAATATTTGCAGATCTGCCTTTGGTGGGTTCCTTGGTCCTCCCTGGTCCCAGCATGCCCCACTAAAGGCCCCGTGCAGGCACTGGTCCTTGTCCCTGACCCCCATGCCTTGTCCGTGTCTCCATCAACGTCACTCAGCTGCAGACCTCTGTCCATGGTGGGGTGTGCTGCCCATAACCCCCCACCCACACCCTACAACACCCCCCAGGCTCTGTCATCCCTCACTACCCTTTGCCAGTATGGCCATCACATTTGCCAGAAGTGCTCTTTATTGCCTACAAGGGCATTCCTGGGCACAGCCTCACCCTATCGGCGCTGGTGTTTGTTATTTTTTTTTTCTTTTCAATGAACTGCTAGGACCCTCGACTTGCTTCACGCTGGTGTTTGTTATTTTTTTTTTCTTTTCAATGAACTGCTAGGACCCTCGACTTGCTTCACGCTGGCATCATGCAAGTTGTTTTCAGAAGTGGCATGGCGGTCAGTGCCACAGCCTGGGGTCTTGTTTGACACATTTTTGAATCATTTATTCAAAAAATAAAAAGACACATTGGTCTACTGGGGAAAAAGTAAGCCCACCCTTGACCTCAGAAGCTGGCATTGCCCCCTTTAGCAGAAATGACCTCTTGTAGTTTCTGACATCGACTCCATGACACTTGGCACCGCTCCTCCATGAAAATGTCCTTTCATTGCAAGACATTTGTGGGTTTTCCTGCCCATTTCAAATCCGGGCATCGACTCGGCCCATCCATAGCTCACCATATCTTCTTCTTTTGGAACCGTTCCTTAGTAGATTTGCCTCAGATCATTATTGTGTTTCTAGGGCCATTTCCGGTTCCCCTTCTCCTTTTGCACAGATGGCCTCACCTGCTCCTCCAGCACACTTCGATAGGAGGCACAACTCCTGGTTGACTCGATGACTCGAAGACCCCATGGCAGCACAGCAGACCCCCAGACCAGAACATTTCCACCACCGTGCTGGACAGCTGACTGTGAGCTTCTTCTCCCGAGAGGCTGTCAGACGTGTCTGCTGTTAATTGCGGCCAAGCGACTCTTCCTTTGGTTTGTTGATCCAGAAGGTCTGGTCTTTGCCTACTCAGGGGAGTCCAACTCCAAGCCTGGTGGGCCGCAGTGGCTGCAGGTTTTCATTCTAACCACCTTCTTAATTAGTGACCAGTTCCATCCATCCAGTATCCAACCCGCTGAATCCAAACACAGGGTCACGGGGGTCTGCTGGAGCCAATCCCAGCCAACACAGGGCACAAGGCAGGAACTAATCCTGGGCAGGGTGCCAACCCACCGCAGGACACACACAAACACACCCACACACCAAGCACACAGTAGGGCCAATTTAGAGTCGCCAATCCACCTAACCGGCATGTCTTTGGACTGTGGGAGGAAACCCACGCAGACACGGGGAGAACATGCAAACTCCACGCAGGGAGAACCCGGGAAGCGAACCTGTGTCTCCTAACTGCGAGGCAGCAGCGCTACCACCGCGCCACCGTGCTGCCCTAGTGACCAGTTTCTCCTGCTAATTAACTTCTTTCGCCTTAGTTTTAATTCACTTGACTCAGGCCCCTTAGTTGTCTTTTTTTCCTTAATTAGCAGCCAAACAATAGTGAGACACAAAACAAGGCGCCCAGCTCACCTGTGCCCATCACACGATATCTGAAGATACAGAAAGGTGAAGGTCTCAGTAATCTCTCAGGTCACTAAAACATCTTGACGGTGTTTCTAGAAAAAAACGAAAATCAACAATTTTGGGAATGTCTGCTGCGGCAGAATGAGAACAGCAACAAGTCATGGAATTAAATAACGGGCTTAAATAACAGCAATAATGGGATTCTCATTAAGAAACTGGTTGGAGTTTGAAGCCCCAAATTAGCTGGTCATCTGTTGGCTCTTTTCTGTTTGGCTTTTGATTTAACTCTTTTAGGACGGATGTCGACGGGAGGGGTTGAGGGCGCCCGTTGACAAATGTCGACATCCAGGGGGTAAAAGGCGACAATCAGCTGTAAAGAGCGGCAAAACGCACCATTACGTTAAAGGTATTCCTTGGAGGAACGCTAGACTCGTTGACTCTGCCTCTAATCCCTGCGTGTGCGCGAGTTATGAAACGGAAGATGGCATCGACATCTCACGAGGGAGCGAAGCGAGTGCAGAAAACAAAATACTCAGCAGACGATGTTTTGTGCATGAATCGTTGACTTGGACTCTGAATTTTTCGGGAATCTGATTTTGTTGAGAGCGATCAGGAGAGTGAGGGACTGGCATCAGCTGATCAGACCCCTGCCTATGCTGCCCCATAGCTGAGCGCATTTGCCTGGGAGGAATAGCCAGACATCGATCCGTGCGAGCCAACCTGGCTAGCGGACTTCACAAGATGGCGCGGCTTGCTGTTGGACACGACAGATTACCAGCCACTGGGCTCCTTCCAGCTATTCTTTCCGGAGGCTGCCTTTCCGCTACTGTCGAACGAGACAAACTGGTATGCCGAGCAATTTTTTTGAATTGTTCTGAACTGTAGCTATGATATCTTTCACTTGGATGTTAGAGATGGGCGGCACGGTGGCACAGTGGGTAGCGCTGCTGCCTCACAGTAAGGAGACCTGGGTTCCCGTCCCGGGTTCTCCCCGTGTCTGCTCCGGTTTCCCCCCACAGGCCAAAGACATGCAGGTTAGGTGCACTGGTGATCCTAACTTGTCCCTAGTGTATGCTTGGTGTGTGAGTGTGCACACCCTGTGGTGGGCTGGTGCCCTGCCTGGGGTTTGTTTCCTGTGTTGGCTGGGAATGGCTCCAGCAGACCCCCCGTGACCCTGCAGTTAGGGTATAGCGGGTTGGATAATGGATGGAAGTAATTATTCTCTGTTATTTTTATCAATAGTTCAGTTTTTTGTTTTTAATAATAAATTCCAACAATCCTGTTTTTGTATTTAGGGTGGCACGGTGGCGCAGTGGTAGTGCTGCTGCCTTGCAGTAAGGAGTCCTGTGGATTTGCTTCCTGGGTTCTCCCTGCGTTGAGTCTGCATGTTCTCCCCGTGTCTGCGTGGGTTTCCTCCCACAGTCCAAAGACATGCAAGTTAGGTGCATTGGTGATCCTAAATTGTCCCTAGTGTGGGTGTGTGTGTGCCCTGCCCGGGGTTTGTTTTCTGCCTTGCGCCCTGTGTTGGCTGGGATTGGCTCCAGCAGACCCCCGTGACCCATTGTAGTATGCGGGCTCATACAACATGCAAGACAGTAACATTTGTCAAAAATAAATATTTTTTTGTTGATTTGATGTGTTAAACCATTGCTTTGTGTTCTTTTTACAAAAACAACAAGTTATTTGGAAAAATATTCAGCCCTGGGAGAAAAGAAACAAATCAACAAAATTCAACAAAAAAAATGAATGAAGAAATAAATCAATCCAGAGGACGGACTCCTTAAAAAGAGGGCTATTAAAGTGAATGGAAAAGAAGTTAATTAGCAGCAAAAACAGGTCACTAATTAAGAAAAGGGTTAGAATGAAAACCTGCAGCCACTGCCGGCCCTCCAGGTCTGGAGTTGGCCACCCCTGGCCTAGATGGTCAATGGCCAACTGTCGTCTTGCTGCGATGTTCTTCTTATGACAGCAGAGGCTTCTTCATGTCACACTTCACTCACAGGTCACCTTTCATTCCATCTCTTTCTCATTTGTCTCCAACATGTTGCAGGAGTTACCCGCAGGATGCAGCGATAAACTTCTGGCCGACTTCTTTTAGTATCAGACGGTCAGCCCTTGGGCTGAATTTGCTGGGAGGGCCAGTTGGCCAGTCCGGGACAAATTAGCAGTCACTTGATGCCTACGCCACTTATAGGTGATGTTTAATTGGGTGGAATAATTGACATGAAATCATTCGGTGATCTTCTTGCAATCCCTTGCCAGACTCATCGGCATCCACAACCTTCTTTCCCCGAGGGCCTTAGAGGGCTGTGTGGATCTCGGCATGACGACACCACACACGTCAACAGAAAAGGGAACACCGGACACTCAATATCTGCAGTTAGGTCCACCTGCAGGCTCCTCATCATTGGCACCTCATCTGGAACACCTGATGGATGTGAAGGGGTGATAAATGTAAGGGTGGACTGAGTTTCCCCAGGTGACAAGTCTTCACTTTTACTCATTTAGATAATGACAATTAGAACACCATGCCAGCGTGACGTGTCCCCTGGTCATGTATGTCACCTTGATGTGTACACCCTGTTTACAGGAAGATCAAATGTCTCCCATTTCCATGGGGTGCACTTACTTTTGCACACAAGTGTTTTTTGAGCCCAGCCTGTGTGCATGGTCACCCTGTGTGGCGTTGACACCAAGTACAAACCCCCAATAATGACAGTGCGCCCAGGGTACTCGGTCCTGCTTACACCCCTGCCGCTTTTCTGAAATCATCTCTGTGGACAAAAAACAGAACGCGTCTCCTGCGTCCCCAGAGTGCGGTCGTTTCTAATTTTGTCACTTTTATAATGACACACACAGCAGGTTCTGCCTCATTGCAAACCATAATTTAGTGAGGATGGACTTTCGACTTCAGTACATTCTTCTATAATTAAACAAATCTCTTTTCTAACTAAGACATCTGCACAAAGAAACCAGGAGAAGGAACCTTACATCAGTCGGCGGTGACAACCTGGCAGGCCAGCTTCGTTTCATTTCCGTCCCAATTCAGGCTTATATAAAAGCCGGGGAGGCGCGCAGTCTGGCCGCAAAAATTCCATTTGGCAAAAACATGCAGGGAGATGCTTTGGAGCTGCGCCTGCGCGGCCGGACATCCTGCATGATCGCCAAGTGTTGCCGAAGAGAGAGAAAGAAAGAGAGAAAGAGAGGGAGGAAGAAGAAGCAAACAACCTCGACCTTATATAGCGCCTTTCTGCGTTGAACGTTGTCAGTCCTATCAGGGGCGCGGCTACAAGTGGACAAAACAGTTACATGGCCACCACATGCACTCATCTGGGCACTGAATTGCCCAACCTGTAGGGTGGATTTGCCCCCCTTGGACGCTTCATCTATTTTTTGCTTTTTTGTTATCCAACGTTGAATCCCAGTGGGTTGAAGTTGGCTTTTCTTTGACAACAGAAAACGACTCTTTAGTGTCGACGTGGAAGCACATCTCTGCCATGGGGTTTAAATGAATTAGAAATACAAAACTCTAAATGATTGATCTTCTAAGTGTCCCCCCACCCCTTCAGGTCAGTAGTCAGTAGGTGGCAGCCATGACAGCCTGAGGTCTGTGTGTTCAGGTCTCTCTCTCTGCACATTCTCCTTCACAAAGCTCTGCCAGGTGTCATGGAGATCTTGTGTCAAGTCCAACAGCAAAATTGTCACCTGGACCTTTGACTCGGTCACTCCAGGATGTTCATGTTGATGTTTTGTGGCCATTCCTGTTCAGCTTTGGCCTCACACTTGGGGCTCTTTGCCTTTCGGATACTCAATGACTTGCCTCCATCTTCCCTCCTTGACTAGTGCGTTTCATGGTGGTGCTGGTTGTGTTCCTTTATCTTCATTGCGTAGGTCTTCTCACCATACTAACTCTCCGCAAGGTGGTCCTCCCACATTCAGGAGCAAATCAGCTGAAAACCCTACAGATGACCTCCATTAAACTAATGATGGGACTTCAAAAACCAACAAGGTGAAAAAACATCTCGGAGATGATCGACAGAACGGGACGTACCTGAGCCAAATCTGACACATCGTCGCAGTCGAGGGTCTCAGTATTTGTGACAGTGGGAGTTTTCAAAAAGAAAATAAAAAAAACAAACTTTATGTAATCATAATTGAGAATGCCAGGACAATCAAACTGTTTCAGGACACAAACCAGGATGACACACTGAAAATGCATAATTAAAAAACATCACGTTACAGAATCACACATGAGCGAGGATTGAGAAACTCGTAATGATTTGTTTGTGAATCAAATGGATGAAAATTCGGATACTTGGGTAGAGAGTCGTATGCGAATCACACAAACAAGAGTCATCAGATTGTTCTCTGGTAATGATTTGTTTCTGAATCAAATGAATAAGAGTCGTGAGACCAGTTCTTGGAGAGTGTATGACTCGTGAATCAAATCAACGAGAATCGTGAGAGTTGTTCTTAGGTAGTGAATCACATAAATGAGAATCACGAGACTTGTCCTTGGGTAGAGAGATTCGTTTGTGAGTCAAATCAACAAGAATCGTTTGACTGGTTTTCAGGTACCAATTGGTTTCTGAATCAAATGAATAAGGATCGTTAGACTGGTTCTTGGGTAGTGATTCATTATCGAAACACAGAAATAAGAATCGTAATATTGGTTTTCAAGTAGTAACTCAATGGGGAATCAGATCAACGAGAACGTTTCCGACTGGTTCTCAGGTAGTAAATCATTTGCAAAACGCATGAATGTAAATCACGACACAGGTTTACAGGTAGTGATTCATTTCCAAATCAAATGAATAAGAGTCATGAGACTAGTTTTTGGATAGTGATCTATTAGCGAATCAAATGAATGAGAACCATGATACTGGTTCTTGGGTAGAGATTTATTTATGAATCAAATTAACAAGAATTGTTAGACTGGTTATCGGGTAGTAATTCATGTAATGATTTATAAAATGGATAAGAATCTTTTGACTGGTTCTTGGGTAGTGATTTATTATCGAATCAAATGAACGAGAATCGTTACACTGGTTGTCAAGTAGTAACTCAATAGGGAATCAAATCATCAAGAACCTTCCGACTGGTTCTCAGGCAGTAAATCATTCGCAAATTGCATAAATGGAAATCACGAAATGGGTTTACAGGTAGCGATTCATTTCCAAATCAAATGAATAAGAGTCATGAGACTGGGTTTTGGGTAGTGATCGATTAGTGAATCAAATGAATGAGAACCATGAGACTAGTTCTTGGGTAGTGAATCATTCACAAATCACATGAATCAGAATCGTGACACTGGTTCTTGGGCAAAGATTTATTTCAAATTAACAAGTGTTGTTAGACTGGTTATCGGGTAGTAATTCATGTAATATTTATAAAATGAATAAGAATCTTTTGACTGGTTCTTGGGTAGTCGAATCAAATGAACAAGAATCGTTAAACTCGTTCTCAGGTAGTGATTTGTTTCCAAATCAAATGAATACAAATTGTGAGATTGGCTCATGGGTAGTGAATAATTCGTAAATCACATGAACGAGAATCATCAGATGGGTTTTCGGGTAGTATTTAATTTCCCAATCAAATGAATAAGGATCATTTGACTGGTTTTTGGGTAGTGATTCAATATCGAGCCACAGAAATGAGAATCGTAATATTGGTTTTCAAGTAGTAACTCAATATGGAATCAAGTCAACGAGAACCTTCCGACTGGTTCACAGGCAGTAATGCATGAATGAAAATCACGAAATGGGTTTACAGGTAGCGATTCATTTCCAACTCAAATGAATAAGAGTCGTGAGACTGGGTTTTGGGTAGTGATCTATTAGCAAGTCAAATGAACGAGAACCATGAGACTAGTTCTTGGGTAGTGAATCATTCACAAATCACATGAATCAGAATCGTGACACTGGTTCTTGGGCAGAGATTTCTTTGTGAATCAAATTAACAAGTGTTTGGCTGATTTTTGAGCAGTAATTCATGTAATGATTTATAAAATGAATAAGAATCTTTTAACTGGTTCTTGGGTAGTGATTCATTATCGAATCAAATGAACGAGAATCGTTAAACTCGTTCTCAGATAGTGATTTGTTTCCAAATCAAATGAATACAAATTGTGAGATTGGCTCACGGGTAGTGAATAATTCGCAAATCACATGAACGAAAATCATCAGATGGGTTTTCGGGTAGTACTTAATTTCCAAATCAAATGAATAAGAGTTGTAAGACTGGTTCTTAGGTAGTAATTTGTTATTCAATCAAATGAAGGAGAATCATGAGACTAGTTCTTAGTAAAGCTTTCCTGAACCACATGAATGAGAATTGTGAGACTGGTTGTTGGGTTGAGAAATTCATTTTTGAATGAAATCCACGAAAATCGTTAAGACTGGTTTTTGGGTAGTGATCTATTAGCCAATCAACGAGAATGAGGAGACTGTTTTTTCAGGTAGTAATTCGTTTAACAATTCTTAAAATGAATAGAAATCACTTCATAGGTAGTGATTTATTATTGAATCATATGAATAAGAATCGTGATACTGGTTCTTGGGAAGGGATTCATTTGTGAATCAAATTAACAAGAATTGTTAAGACTGGTTTTCGGGTCGTAATTGGTTTAATGATTCTTAAAATGAATGAGAATTGTTAGACTGGTGCTAGGGTAGTTATCTATTAGCAAATCAGATAAACGAGAATCATTAGACTGATTTTCAAGTAGTAACTCAATAGCGAATTAAATCATCGAGAATCATGATACAACTGTAGTTCTCAGGTAGTGATTTGTTTCCAAATCAAATGAAAACGAATTGTGAGACTGGCTCATGGGAAGTGAATCATTCACAAATCACATGAATGAGAATCACAATATGGGTTTTCGGGTAGTGCTTAGTTTCCAAATCAAATGAATAAGAGTCGTGAGATCGTTTTTTGGGTAGTGATTTATCAGCGAATCAAATAACCGAGAATCATGAGACTAGTTCTTGGGAAGTGAATCATTCGCAAATCACATGACTCAGAATCGTGACACTGGTTTTAGGGTAGTAATTTGTTAATGGACCAAATGAATGAGAATCATGAGACTGGATCTTTGGCAAGGATTCATTTATGAATCAAATCAATGAGAATCGTTAGATTGTCAGGTGGTGAAATCATTCACAAATCACACGAACAAGAATCGTGAGATGGATTTTTGGGTAGTGATTCGTTTCCAAATCAAATGAATAAGAGTCGTGAGACTGGTTCTTGGGTAGTAATTCGTTAGCCAATTGCATGAATGAGAATCATGAGACTGGATGTTGGGTATAGAAATTTATTTGTGAATCAAATCAATGAGAATTATTAGACCAGTTTTTGGGTAGTGATTTATTAGCGAATCAAATGAACAAGAATCATGAGATTAGTTCTTGGGTAGTGAATTATTCACAAATTACATGAATGAGAATCGTGATACTGGTTTTAGGGTAGAAATTGTGTTAATGAATCAAATAAATGAGAATCATGAGACTGGTTGTTGGGTAAGTAATTCGTTACCCAATCAAAAGAAGGAGAATTGTGAGACTAGTTCTCAGGTAGAAAAGCATTCTTCGACTCACATGAACGAGAATCATGAGATGGGTTCTTCGGTACAGAGATATTCATTCATGAATCAAATCAATAAGAATCGTTAAATGATTACTCAAAAACCAGTCTAGTAAATAGCGAATCAAATGAACGAGAATGATAAGACTGGTTCTTGGGTAATAATCAGTTAGCCAATCGCATGAATGAGAATCATGAGACTGGTTGTTGGGTAGAGAGATTTATTTGTGAATCGAATCCATGAGAATCATTAGACTTGTTCTTGAGTAGTGATTCATTATCGTATCAAAAGAACGAGAATCGTTAAGACTGGCTTTCAAGTTGTGATTAGTTTCCAAATCAAATGAATACGAGATGTGAGACTGGCTCATGGGTAGTGAATCATTCACAAATCACATGAATAAGAATTGTGAGACTCATTCACTAATCAAATGAATCAGGAAGTCGTCGCACCTACTGGTGTCCATGAAATGAAAGACACTGCCAACTTTACGTAGGACACGCATGCACTTTAGCAGACCTGTTGAGCTCCACCGAGTCAAGTAAAATCATTCACTGAAAAGAGTCACTCAGAAAGAACAAATCATTCACGAATCTCCCATCACTAATATTTAGATGCAGTGCCAGCGTTGCCTTAAACAACCTGAACATATAAAAGCCCCTGTCTGAAGAAGCACAAACATTAAAGGTGTGAAAAACCTAAACATGGGAATGTTAAATCACAACTTCACTGTAAAAGCGTCACGTATTCCAGGAGTCTTCTGGTTGCACTGCCAACCTGCTGATATCAAGCAAAGACCCTAAAAACCAGTCGGTGAGGCCTTGTGTTATTACAATTACACGGCTTATTCACTTTTCATGTATTTTTATATCAACCTGTCTGGCTTACTGGAATGTCAAATGGCACAGGATTTAACAAACGTCCACTTTTAGGAGATTCTCCGCAGACATTTTGTGTAATGTGGGAAACAGCCGTTTAACTGGAGGGCTCCTCACGGTCATGAAACGTTATGTGAATCGGGCCAAAGACGCCCTCCCAGGTGACACGTTTCAAATCTTCAAAACAAAATTAGAAACTGAGATGAGGCTAGAAAAACGTGACAAGCAGATGTGATACCCAGGTGCCCAATGTGACACATGCAAATCACAGTCTGCGGTAATCATTTTCAAAGTCTTAATTCTGAACACACATTTCTGGCTGTTTATTCCTTATTTTTAATTCTGGTCCTACACATTTTGCCGTTTCTGTCAGCAATGCCACATTTTGTTTGCCTTGCCTGTGACACTTAAGGCAGCCCAAATCCCAAAACCGGGTGTGGCGTGATGAACAGTAAGCGGTTGCAACAGGTGACCTTGTGTGACACGAAGACGGCCCACCGTGCACAGAGAGCTCATCTCGGCTCTTCCAGATGAAAGTGACGCCACACGTCTGGCGGCAGGAGGAGCGCCGCTCCGACACTTTTATGTCGCCCCTGCTTTCCATCGAGACTTGCACACCGGGAGCCTCTTCCAAAGCCCCCCCCCTTTATGAAGAAATGGCTGATCATTAAGTAGAAGCCCCCGCATCACCGTGACAAGTGAGTCAGAGGCTCGCAATTCTTTGTGATTTGATCCCAGATGCTCTTTTTGGTTAACAGAAGGGCATGCGAGACGGTAGCTGACTGAACTGGAAGGCACAGGCAGAGAAAGCTGCTGGAAAGCAGGAGGACGATGACGAGTGGTGGCAGTACGGGCAGAATGTGACCGTTGGAAAGAGTAGCAAGGAATTGTTTTCCAGAGCATCTGAATTTTTTTTTGGTTTTCAGTTTGGCAGCAGGGAGGCACAGTGGGTAGCACTTCAGCATCCCAAGCTCTGTCTGTGTGGCGTGTGCATGTTCTCCCTGTGTCTCGGTGGGCTCTCCTCCCACATTAATGGCTAACTAGTTTGGTTCATCGGCTCCTCTGTGCGTGTGCCCTGCATGTTTTCCCCCCAAGTGACCCTGAATTGGTTTAAATGGATTAGAGAAGATTACAATCTAATATGATAAAAGACTTTAAAAAAAAAATGCAACCTTCTTCTTAAACTTTACACTCACCTGCCACTTTATTACGTACACCTGCACAACTGCCTGTTAATGGAAATATCTAATCAGCCAATCACAGGGCAGCAACTCAATACATTTTGGCCTGTAGACATCGTCAAGACCACAAGTTCAAACTGAGCTTCAGAATGGGGAAGAGAACGTGTCCTGGGTGTTGGTGCCAGACGGGCTTGCTCTGAGTATTTCAGAAACTGCTGATCTCCTGGGATTTCCACGCACAGCCATCTCTAGGGTTTACAGAGGATGGTCTGGAAAAGGGAAAATATCAGTGAGTGGAAATACCA
The DNA here is from genome assembly GCF_016835505.1 of Polypterus senegalus. Taxonomy (NCBI): domain Eukaryota; kingdom Metazoa; phylum Chordata; class Cladistia; order Polypteriformes; family Polypteridae; genus Polypterus; species Polypterus senegalus. The sequence continues at coordinate 183,342,262 of NC_053160.1, forward strand.
GAGGTCAGAGGAGAACGGCCAGACTGGTCTGAGCTGACAGAAAGGCAACAGGAACTCAAATAAGCCCTCGTTACAAGTGAGGTGTGCAGAAGAGCAGCTCTGAACACACAACACGTCAAACCTTGAAGAAGGTGGGCTACAGCAGCAGGAGACCACAAACTGTGGCAACAATTCACACGGGCTCAGCAAAATTGGACAATAGAAGATTGGATAAACGTCATCTGGTCCGACGAGTCTCAATTTCTGCTGAGACATTCAGATGGTGGGGTCAACAACATGAAAGCAGTGATCAGGCCTGCCTTGTATCAACAGTTCAGGCTGCTGCTGCTGCTGTGGTGGTGTGATGGTGTCTGTGATATTTTCTTGGCACACTTTGGGCCCCTTAGTACCAACTGAGTATCGTTTAAATGTCACAGCCCACCTAAGTATTGTTGCTAAACATGTCCCTCACTTTATGACCACAGTGTCCCCATCTTCTGATGGCCACTTCCAGCAGGATAACACACCATGTCACAAAGCTCACATCATCTCAGTTTCTTGAACATAACAATGAGATCACTGGACTCAAATGGCCTCCACAGTCAGCAGATCTCAATCCAGCAGAGGACCATTGGGATGTGGTGGCATGGGAGATTTGCATAATGGATGTGCAGCTGACAAATCTGCAGCAAGTGTGTGGTGCTATCATGTCAATATGGACTGTTTCCAGCACCTTGGTGAATCGGGCGAGACAAAGGTGTTTTTTTTTTTTTTAAATTAAAGAAAATTCTTGCATAAAAACATCAAATGAAAAGGGGAACCCAAATGAAAGGGGGGAAAAAAATCACGGCAATTTCAATATGTTGGAGTTAAGGGCCACCTAGTGGCACTCCAAAGAAATGGCACTGGCTGTAATGACTTTACTGCTCATTTCATGATGGTTATGATGACAGTGTAGCACCAGAATGAAGCCTAATGGCACCTAAAGCTGCTGAAAGAAAAACTGAAGGAGATTTACAAAATGAGGACATTTTACTAAGACAAACACCTGAATGGCACGCAAGAAGTTGGAGAGCAGGAGACGACTTTGATGGGGAAAAAAAAACAAACTTGGGAGGAGGGTCGGCGTCTAAACTGATCTTGTCAGCCATTTATCAGGTGCAGGGTCTGTCAGCACTGGGCTCAAAGACGGGGGGCTGCAGTCCCACCTCTTACATGCCGTGTATTCACTGCAGGCCCATTCATTCAGTTCACTCTTAATGTCAAAAACAGGAGAAATGTCACCGCCTATAAACGGCACATTGGGATAGTACACAAACTCACTTAATAGTCCTCTGATGTAAGTCTCTCAAATTCAGATCTCAATGTCAGTTTAAAAAAAAAAAAAGTTAACATGATATGCATGATAGATGGATATGAAAGGCACTATTAAATAAAAAAGGAATGAAAGAAATTATGTGCAAGATACAGAAATTAAATATGCCTTATAGCAGATAGTTATTAAAAGTGATAAAATCATAGGAAAGGCACTTAACCTTGAATTGCTCCAGGGATGCTGTACAGAGGCTGACCCTGCGCTCTGACTCCAAGAGGTATGGAAGAGGTAAACTAACAAATTCCTAATACAAGAAATTGTTTAAGGTGAAATAAAGAACAAAAAAAAAAAAAAATAAAAATAAAGAAATAAAATAAAATATCAAGGCCTTAATCAACACATAAAGAGACACAGTGGAAAGGCACAGTATAAGGTGAAATAAAGAACAAAAAAAATAAAAATAAAGAAATAAAATAAAATATCAAGGCCTTAATCAACACATAAAGAGATACAGCGGAAAGGCACAACATAACAGGTATAAAGACAGACAGCACTGCATAAATGATAGAGACAGACAGAAATATTACAGGCACTATATAACAGATACATAGAGATAGATAGGAAAGGCAGTACATAAATGATAGATAGATATGAAAGGCATTATATAATTGGTATAGAGATAAATAGGAAAAGCATTAAGTAACAGACATAAAGACAAATAGATAGGAAGTGCACTATGCTGTATAACAGACAGATACAGGAAAGGCACTATAAGACAGAGAGAAACTCTACAAACTTTATAATAGACAGGAAAGGTACTCTATGACACATAGACAGGAAGATAGACAGGAAACACACTATATTCCAGGTAGAGAGATAGAAAATGTACTATATAACAGACAGATATAGATAAAGAAAGGAACTATATAACTGACAGACGGACAGAGAAAGAGATAGATAGGGTATTCTATAATAGATAGGGAGGAAAGGCACTATATAATAAACACATACATATAAAAGGTACTGTATAACTGACAAAAAGGAAAGGCTGTATATAACAGATAGACAGAAACAATCCTGTAAAACAGATACGGGGAGTGGGGGGGCGGGGTAGATAGGAAAGTCACCATATAATAGACAAAGTGACAGAAAACAAGATAGATAGATAGATAGACAGACATGAGAGGCACTATATAACAAATAGATAGATAGATAGATAGATAGATAGATAGATATGAGAGGCACTATATAACAGATAGATAGATAGATAGATAGATAGATAGATAGATAGATAGACATGAGAGGCACTATATAACAGATAGATAGATGTGAAAGGCCACTATATAATAGAAAGACTGATCAATAGATGTAAAAGGTGCTATGTATTAGATAGATAGACAAAGCACAGACAGAAATTAAAGACAGAAAGATATAAATAACAGTAATATATTATAGATTTACAGAAAAGGCACTGCAGTCAAGAGCAGCCATATATGAAAAACACAATTCTAGAGAGAGATGAGTACAAAAGGCACTATATAATAGAGATTTTTAGGCGAGGCACTGTATCATAGATCAGTGGTTCCCAAACTCGGTCCTGTGGACCCCCAGTGGCTGCAGGTTTTTGTTCCAACCAGATTCATAATCGGTGATGATTGTCAATAACAACTGATCTCGTTCAATTAGCTGCTTTTTTTACTCTTCCCTTATTTTGCATTTAGAAAAACACAACAGTATGCTTTTTACATTTATAAGACATTTACAAATATTTCTATTATTTTTTCAAAGCTATAAATATTCAACTCCCTTTTTTGGTTTTCGTATTATTTTCTCTTTTTCCTGTGTAGTTTGCTCCCTTCATTTAACCCTAGTGACAATTAACAACCAGCATAGCAGACAACCGGGATGATGAAAGCACCAACGACTTCAGTGTCAGACCACCTAATTAGTAAATAAAATAAATAACCAGAACACCTGGAAAAGCAGAATGAAAATTAGGTTGAAAATGCTGTTAATGACTTAAAAGAAAAAAAAAACAAAAAAAAAAAAATGACATATTCCCCATATACTGCTTATAACATTATAATAAAAATCTACAAAACTTAGTTTGTAATTTTTACATTGACTCCAAACACAGAAACTGGGCAATAATGACTCACTTAATTAGGCTAAGAGTTCAATGAAAAACAGAAGTTGGTTGGAACAAAAAACTGAAGACGGGGTTGGGGGTTCCCCAGGACCGGGTTTGGGAAGCCCTGACATAAATGGATATGGAGTTGTGAGAAGCCCAATAATAAATGATGACAGAGTGACACGACAGAACGCCTTCTGCTCGTACTTTGGTTGAGCTGTTGATCAAAGATGACGCGCACAGCAGGTTCCTTTTTTACAAGCTTTATTTACAACTCGAGTTCTCAACTGTACATGTTGCAGCAGCACAGGAAGCGCACTGTATATACTAAAGGAAGAGATAGCGGGACCTCATCACGCTAATACAGGATTCCTGTGACTCGACATCTCTAACGCTTCTTACATATGTACATATATGTATACAAGCAATATAAAACTTGGCAAATGGAAAACTTTTTCTTGCTATTTCAATAAATGACCAAACTTGAAATAAAGTTAATAATTGCATCGCATTAATGGTGATTAAAAAAACAAAAAAAAAAACAACAACCAACCCAAGTCCTACAAGTGGCACAAGACCATCCCCACAGACCACCTTTTTTTTTTGTTCCAGCTGCTATCACATCAGCAGATCAGACGTGTCGGCCCCCTTGTGTGGACGGCTTGAGTTCTGACCTTTCATTTCCAGACCACTGAGCAGAACGGCAGCTTATTTCCTGTCCTTGAGTGGCTTTAATGTAGGATTTACTTTCCCATGATCTGCTGTGGGAGGCCAAATTTTGTTTATTTGAGTAACTGGCAGTTAATGAGGCCTATAAAGACTTGAATTTATAATAAGAGGACTTTCAAAGTTAACTTAGTTTTTGTGTTTAATACTTATTCAAAACAAAACATTAAATGATAATTTGTCAAATCTGCTTAATCCAATTCAGAGTTGGGTGGTAGTGCCTTTGCAGCAGGGCTCTGTAACTAAATACATAAAACCTAAAATGCAGTCCTAAACTGGTTAGGAGAACCACATGACAGACTGACGACATTGAAAGTCCACACACACACAATGCAGACTGCCATCTGTCTGCATACGAGGCTGGGCTCACATCAAATTAACATTTACAATTTGCCATTCTCGTTTCTTTGTCCAGGCTCACCACATTAGATTAACATTTAAATGTTCATTCAGTTGCTAGTAACTGCAGAGTAACAAATCAAAAATGTGGCCCAGGATTAATGAGGTGCACGATTCTCATTTGATTAACAAACTAATCATTACCCGAGAACAAGTTGCATGATTCTTGTTCATATGTCGTCTTATTTTAATAATGTATTTTAACTGTGCTGTCAGGTGTTGGTAATACATATGACATTTCCCTGTTTCAGTATACACATGTTAAAAATACAATTAATTATATGTAAACCATATAACTATATACTTGTCATGTGATCAGAGGGGTCCTGAACACTTCTCATATTACCTGACTATGAATCTTATTAATGAAACAAATGAATCAAAATAACGGATTCACTTAAAACGGGCAGTTTGAAAGAATCAAGCCAGTGAAGTGAATCGAAATGCCCACCACTAAAGTCGTTGTAGACAGAGCTCTTTGGAGTGTACATCCTTCTGTGCATTAAAAATTACCAATAAAATTAATTCTATTCCAAACAGACCAATCAGATATTCTAGAATTATGACGTGAAAGCTCACAAACGGAGAATTGTGCAAGTGCGATATCAAGACACGTAGTTGTGAGATGGCCATGTGCTTCATCTGTCAAAGTGACTACACCTTTTGCTTGTTTAACGAAGATAATCAGAGAGAATTTCAATTTGTGATAGCAGATGTATTTGGTTCCGAGAACAATACGGATATGACGAACATGTGGAGGCAGAAGTTCAATTTCTCGTGAAGGATGCTGGGATAGAAGTCAGCAAATCAATACCAAAAAACAAAAAGATGTCAAGACTTGAAGCAGACCCAATTTACTCAGTTTCTTGTATCATTCAGCGCCAGTAATGAAATACATGCTGAGCTGCTCTTTAGCGACTTCTGATTTAATCGAGTTATTGTTTGAGTAAGTCGTAACTGTCAAAGTAGTTGAGGTTAGCACTGTATCAAAGTGACACGCCGCAGCAGGTGTTTAATAAAGTACTCTATTATATGAGTGAATCTGAAGACTGCAATTGTTTGGTTTGATTCTTTAGTGTCATTGTGTGTATGAGTGGCGTAGACGTGTTTGTATACAGCATTATAAAACCACGATACTCCTAGTCTCTGATAAACCCCCGCTTCTCAGAGGGGGTCATCCCAAATTCTCTCAGGGGGGATCTGGGAGACATTTGTAAAAACACAAGTTACAAAAGCAAGCCTATGGATCAAAACCACTCACTTAATAAACTCTAAATAACACGCTACCAAAACATCAATGTCATTTTATCAGTGGGGTTTAAAATACCCACATTCATTTAGTTTTCAAGAATAACACAAATCTTCACTTAAAGCCATTAAACAAGACAGAGTGCACTCGCCTGCTTCCACTCAGAGATGTGCGACTCTACTAGGAGCAAAGAGGGAGGGGAAACTGTACAAGAACAAATGTTACTGTTTAAGCCGCAGTGTTTTAAAAACTCTAGTAAAGAGCAGCAAATGGGAGAGCAGCGTACCGCTCTGTGCACCAGCCACCCACCTACCTGGATGATGCAATTCAAGCCCTCACTGGTTATAATGGTTAAAGCAGTAAGAGCTCAATGAGCTCAATAGCCACTACATATGATGATGAACATGGCTTACTGTTCTTATCCAAGAAAGTGCGGACACTACTGTTCTTAAGTGTGGCACACTGTTATCTCGAGCTTTCTCTCTACTTGACTATAACTTCACTGTTGCTTCCATTCCTGTGTTATAGAAAGTTCTGGTATGCAAACACTGCATTTAGGCATTCTCAACAAGTCCACGAAATAAGTAGGACTGACGAGGACGGACTCCACAACCTGTTTCACCTCCATTGTCGGAGGCTGTTTTGATATTAATAATACATGACTGATTCAGCTGTGCAATTTAAATTTGTAGCATTAATACACACTTTAATAAGGAAGCTTGTTGTCTCTATAAAATGAATTGTGATGAGGGAAGGGGCCACAGCTCAGGTGATAACAGTTTAAACTGATTTGAAGATGAAACCCATTTAGAAAATTACAAAACATTTAAACAGTTTCCATTCATAACCTCCCTGCCGTTAATTCAGAGTGCAACTCGGGGTCGAAACTCTTGGCTATTACGGTTAAGCACAAGTCACCCTTGGGTTTACGTTTAAAGATTTGCTTTACAGTGTAAAGCCCATGTAGAAGGGATCCTACTCCTTTGGGCCCTTTAGTAAGGCCCTTAACCTGAAATTCGTTCCTATGGTGGGCCCCCAAAGGTCATGTGAAAAGACAGTTTCCCCTCGGGGATTAATAAATTCTATCAATTAAAAAAAAAAAAATGTCCTGTAAATACAGGCAAGCAACTGATGATAGTCGGTTAATCAGAGGCTCATGACTTCCTTTAGAAATACAAATTTTGGTAGTAATAATGCATATATCGGGGTGTCGAACTCCAGTCCTGGAGGGCCACAGAGGCTGCAGGTTTTCATTTTAACCATCTTCTTCATTAGTGGCCAGTTTTTGCTGCCAATTAATTTCTTTTACCTTAGTTTTAATTAACTTGACTCAGGCCCCCTTAGTTGTTTCTCTTTCCTTAATTAGCAGCCAAACAATAATGAGACCCAAAACAAGGAGCCACATGACCAGCTCACCTGTGCCCATCACACAGTATCTGAAAATAAAGAAAGTTGAAGGTCTCAGTAAGGTTGATCTCTCAGCTCACCAAAACATCTTGACGATGTTCTTAGAAAAAAACAGAAAATATCAACAGTTTGGAAATGTCTGCTGTGGCAGAATGAGAGCAGCAACAAGCCATATAATTAAATAACAGGCTTAATTAATTAATAGCAAGAATGGGCTTCTCATTAAGAGGTTGGTTGGAGTGAAATTGGATGAGTTTGAAATCCCAATTTAGCTGGTCATCTGTTGGCTCGTTTCACATCTCATTTCTGTTTGGCTGTCATTTAACGAAAACAAGAATACATTCAGAGGACTGAGCCCTTAAAAACAAGGCTATTAAAATGAAGGGAAAAGGAGGTAATTAGCAGTGAAAATTGGTCACTGATTAGGAAATGGATTAGAATGAAAACCTGCAGCCACTGCGGCCCACCAGGCCTGGAGTTCAACACCTGTGGCATATATGGATAGAACTTTATTTGGCTTTTTATAGAAGCTCATTTAAGGGTGGAGTGGTGGCTCTGAGGCTAAGGGTCTGCACTGGTATCAGGAAGGCTGCCTTTTCAAAACATGTTACTGCCAGAAGGGATCCTACTCCATTGGGCCTTTAAGCAAGATCCTTAACTTGAAAACTGCTCCAGTGGTGCTGATCCCGCACTCTGACCTTCAGAAGGTCATGCAAAAAGACAATTTCCCCTCAGGGATTAATAAAGTATATCAAAAAACTTTTGGGATCGTATTCTTCTGCCTTCTAGTGAATCAAATAACATTGTGCTGCGAATAATTGTGAATGTTTCTATGCGTTTAGCCACTCTAAAGTAACTTATCAATATTCATGAGTGGGGTGGAGCCTTCAACCAAAACAAAATGGTGTGTAAAAGAGAAACTGTAGAGCCAGTTTTTGAACAAACTGAAACAGAACCATTAGTTGAATGAAGTGATAAGTAATGACAACGTGACAATGTGAACTGGTAATCAAACTTCGACACGGATACTTAAATTGATTGATATGGCACTGGACGACCAAACTGCCAGAGAATTCGGTCCCGTCAAGCTTCACTGAGGTGCAAGTAGCAAAAAACACAAAATTATTGCGATCAAGTGGGAAGACAAGTGAGACGTTAGCCCCCAGCACTGTCCAGAATACAGTAACTGTCAATGTTTGTGTCACAGGAAATGTGGAAGTTGCTAAGCCTTGAGCTGTGGTTGCCTCCAATAACACAAGCGGGGCATCAATTGTGCGATGCAGACATTCTGCCCTCTCACAGAAAAACACTTTAAGAAAAGAGCGCAAAGAAACACGCTTCTATACTTTTTCAGTAGGCCAACATTTCTATATTAAAAAAAAAAATATTGGTCTTATGTAATATTCAAATTTTCGGAGATACTGAATTTTGAGTTTTCGTTACCTGTAGGCCATAATTAGCAAAATGAAAAGAAATAAACGCTTGAAATATATCACTAATGAATCTATATAATATATGAGTTTCACTTTTTGAATTTTATTACTGAAATAAATTAACTTTTTGACGATAATCTAATTTATTGAGATGCACCTGTATGTAGGATTCAAACACAACTTGCTGGATCTTTGAGGCAACCACTGCAGTGTGTTAATCCAGAAAGAAGTACTAAAAAAAAAAAATGAAATCCAAAAAAGCTAACATCATCATCTCATTTATGACCTTAACAAAGACGCACCTTAGGCTCCATTTATTAAAGGAGAGACACAAAGAAATGAACTGCTCAACAATGGCTAATGCAAAGAAATTCTAGAGGCCTGTGGGCCAATGTGCACTACGTGGGCCTCATTAAATGCCAATTTTAAAATTGTAGCTTAGGTTAAGATGGAGACACTCATTTTTTTATATTTTATATTTAAATCATGGGAATTCCTCTTACAGTAATGAAACTGATTTTCAAATAAAACACATGAAATCTTGAAGCAAAGGCAATAATGATCCACAGTTTTGTGATAATCTATTTTGGGTTGGCTGTACAGCTTTGCCCGCGCCCACGTGCACATATGGTACGTCTGTGGTCACCGTGGTCGGGTTTTGACCCTGATCAGTCCGTTTCTCTTGTTGTTTTCTAGGAGTAAACATGGTCACTCTGTTCTTCGTTTGCTCCAGGGAAGAAGTGCAGCGAGGAAATGTTGGGCTTTTTATAGGCTGAAGGCAAACCAGGGCCAGAAATCCTTGTTGGCATGCCAGAATCATGGCACATTTGTTATTGGTACTGGGCCAGGACGTGTATTCCTCTATTTCTTTGTGCTTAACACTTGTCTGACTATTTTTGATCAGCTCAATCCATTCGTAAACACTCCACCGTGGTAAAACACTGCCTGCATATTGTGCAGAAAGCCTTTTATGGATGTGGGGACCCTGGAATACCTTCAGTCCCTCAAACATGGATCACTGCTTGCTCGTCTTCTTTGGTGCAAATGCAGAGCGAAGCGGCCATGTCAACAACAAGAGAAGTGGGCTGGTCAAGGTTGAAACTTCAGCACTATGATCACAGACACATCACGTCTCCATAAGTGAGTGAGCAAAGCTGTACAGACAACACAAACAAAATTCCCACCAAACTTGCAGAGAATTATTGAATTGCCATCATATAAATGATCTGGTACATTCCTGTAGATCTGGCTGGACATCACATAACCAAAAATAAAACTCAAAAAACATACTGAAATAATGTTAATAGTGCAGATTATTTTGTTAGAATTGCATTCCTATCTTTGGCACCTAATGACGGAAATGGAAACCACCAGAAGGCTGTGTGGCAGAGAAATGGCCTTGTGGGACGATTCAACATAAGCACAATAGGCAAACATGATATGCATTACTAGAAAACAGGCCTTGGCATTGAAAACAAATTGCAAATATAGAAAGGACGTTCAAAAAGTTTCCGCACTTTAATATTTTCGTTGGAAACGGTGAAGGCAGGAGGAGGAGTAATTGGGCATTAAAAACGTTGACACGACGCTGGGAAAATTGCATCGCAAAAGGAAGGTGACTGTGTAGAGAAATGATGTTGTGTTTTTGAAATTCTTTAATAAATAGACTTAAAAAAAAGTGCGGAAACTGTTTGAATGTCCTTCATATAATGTGTCACTGTCACAGTTCAAATTTCAATTTAAAACATCTGGAAGCCCGGAATCTATCATATAAAAAGTAGAGACATTAACATAATGAACAAATACATCATATACATCTGGATTTGCATGGAATAAACATCGTTGCCATTTGTACTATAAGACACACAGAGTTTGTATTTTTAATCTCAAAACTGGAAAACTTGCCTACATTTTAAAACTGTGTAGTTGTCAACACATAAATAATCATAACTTACACCACAATGAAGTAAAATGAGACAACCACCAGAACAATTGTTCAGTTTGAAACATTTCTAACAAACTTCCCCTTATTAACATATAATTTGGCAGTGGATAACAATAATCACTCTGAAAACAACACTCATTTAACAGAACTCCCCGAAGTCTAAATTAATAAAAAAAAAAATTAAAACATGTCATCAGGATTTCTTTATTCACTTTCATTCAGCACACTTAATGCTGACAAAAACAGTCAGTGGCTTTAATTATTTTTTTTTTGTGGCAAAGTTGCAACAAAAGTATTTAAATAACAAATTACAATAGTCAACGTGTACTGCAGGTTTTCAAATTAGTAAATGGAAAGGTCATCTGCAAGATTAAACAGTAAGTACGAAGAAAAAAAAAAAAAAAATCCTTCATCTAACAGCTACTTTTATTTGTAAGTGTTAAACTTTGAAGTGCTTATAATTAATCCTTTGTCAATAGCTGATGCATTGGAGCTTCCTTACATACTTTTTTGCATTTTCTTAAATCAGTAACTAATGTGATAATAAAGGAATACTGCATTCAGAAAGGATATTTCTTTTTCATATAAGCTGCTTACACCATATATAGTTTGTAATAATGACCATGAAAAAATTGAATCAGACATTTTCCTGCAGAAGAGACATAACAGGGGTACTCAGCTCTGGTTCCGGAGGTCTGCCGTGGCTGCAGGTTTTTACCTTAAGCATAATTAGACCCCACTTATTCACTACTAGTAATAGGCTTGAAGTAATAATCTGTGAAGTTCATTTCAAAACCATTGATAAGATGACAGGGTGAAGCTGATAGAAAGACGGACAGGTGGAAGACCCTCAGGAGGGCTAGATGCCCGTAATAACCAGTAGCCAGATGCCCCCTGTCTTTATTCAAAGTCCTCTCTGTGAACAATCCCAGGGTTAGTTCTGTTAAGGCAGAGGCCATGAGTGATTAGCACAGGTGTTTAAAGGTGTACACACACCTCAGACAGCTCAGATGAAAGGTGCCCACACCTGGCAAGATTCATAAAATAAATTCTGCTAATATACAAATACGTGAGTATTTGTACTGACGAGGATCCAACACAAAGCCAGAAGCCGACCAGTGCTGTCCCCCCCCACTCCGCCTGACTGGACTCATATAGCTGTCAGTATTTCCCATTGAAGAACTGAATGATGAGTGTATGTTCCACTGCCTACTCTTCGGTCTGGATATGTACATATAAATAATTATGCACTGTATTTTGGCGTTGGAAGCTACGTTTTAAAACAAGTTAAATACATTCATGTCTTTCTGAACCATATTGCTGTTGTCTGATTATTTCCTCCATGGTTTCCAAAGTGAAGTGTATGGCTCGAGCCTGTTCTGCATCAATAAAGAAATACAATCCCAGAGAGCAAGCGCCCCCTACTGGATACACTGCTGCATTTCATTTACCTCAAAAGTTGGATGTTGGTGCTGGAAATGACATCACATCCAAAACTGGAAAACCGATGTAGACGCCTCCATGAAAACCTTTGCTGTGTTTGCTCCATCGGAATAGTAAGCAGTCGATATCAACACATTACGTGGTATTTTGCACATCCATACATAGTAGCAACTTGTCCTTGGATAGAAGGTGGACAATATTCTGTGCGTGGCTGATTTAATGAGACAAACGGACAGAAGTGCTAACAGACAATGTAATACTGCAGCTTTCATTAAACTTTGCAGCGTATGTGTATGTTGACGGACTAACCCTGAATTTATCGAGTTGGAAATCTGACTTTAGAGGGCGTTTCAGTTGAAAATTCTAACTAGGAACTCTGAAATTCTGACTTCCAAATTCAACTGGAATGCAGCCTACAGCAATCCTATATTTTTGGGGCTAACTATTAGTTCACTCATTTGTTACGCTTCATTCACTTGCGTCAAGGTTTTTAACTGTTGCCTGATTTCTTAAACCAGCTATGTGTTAATAATGAAGTGCAAATGACAAAGGAGACAGCAGCTCTGTGCACCTGCATCGTGAAGTAAGTGTGTTAATAAGAGAGAAGGGCCGAGAGGTATACATCTGTCTTGGACCACAAAACAAATGGATAACCTTGCGAGAAATTGAAAAATCTACAATGTGATCAAGACTTGTCAAGGTGGAATGAAAGCACTAACAAGCCATATAAATAAATGCCAAGTTTCATGATCTGCTAGGCCTGGCTTCTAATTACAAAACTGACTGAACCACCGCAGACCTCCGGGACTGAAGCAGAGTACCCTGAGATGTAACAAAATTTATGATATGACAGGAGTCCATGGTGAGCACCGCTGGACACAAGCCAACAACATAACTTGTGTTGCATGTTTACAACATCCTAAACACACATATTTATTAAAATTAAGAAGCTCTGCTAACACTTCGCTTTGCTCGCCACCCCCGGGCGGACGCTACACACTAGCCACTTTGAGGCTCTGCCGCTCGCGTATGGGGATGTGGATGTACAATTTAAACAGATGACTATTTTCATGGGAATTGTTACATATGCATAATAGAACTAACTATTTTACATCACAACAAGTAATTAACCATATTAAAACATAATAAATTGGAAGAATATTATGTTTCATGTTGCGTTAGTGGTATTTGTTGCATTATTTGATTTTATTCTGTTTGGCTTTGAAATTAACACACACAATACTTTTTAAACTTACACTTTTACTGTAAAACTTCAGTAAATACAATATTTGCAATTAACTTTTCGTTAATATCACATTGAATTTTGATTCCGTGTTTGGAGTTGCATCGTCACAATGCAACATATAACTGCCCGGGAGTGAATAGTGTTTGTTTCTCTCTATTAAATAAACAGACTTTTTTGAATTTTTGTCCCTGTGATTTATTAATTGTCATAACAAAAGCTATTCTAACAGGAAACTGTAAACGTTTTAATACGAATAGCATATCAAGATCTCCTTTGGTGTTTAATGTTATCCTCTGAAGATGTACTACATTACCTTTCTTGTCACCTGTTAAAATTATACATCCATCACTCAGACATAAATTACGCAATAAAATTACGATACATACTTCTTTCAACAGTAATTCGGGAGGTGGAAGACTGGATGGTGTTAACGGTTGTAGAGATTTGGACATAATAAGTCTTTTATTGGGAACTTAAAGTGAGGAAAACATAAAAATTTATAAGAGCTGCGAGTGCAGGAACTGTGTCTGACAAAAGCATTCACACGAATGAGAGGTGAGAGGACTGTGGATGTGGGCCGTTAACTGGAAATGGTTGCGAGGGGGGGCGGGACTTGAAAAAATCTCTTGGCAATAGTCTTGTCTCAAGATTTTCTTTTATAATAGAGAGATATTATTAAGTAAACCATCTATGGAGAACGCTTGTGTGAACGGTTATTAAACACGCTCAGATATGAATGAGCATGTCAACTGGAGACCTCCCTCCTGAGGTTACATTTACATTCATTGGAATTACTTAGTGTCAGTCTATAAAAACTGACCCTCTGCTCGCTGAAGCATCTCAGATATGCACAGGGACGAGGTGGATTCCCTTTCAGATAATGGCCTCACTTGCTTTTCTTAAACTTTTAATCTTCAGTTGTTCTCATCTCTCAGTGCACACTTTCTGTTGGTATCACATGAAATACAGTGGCAGCCAATGAATGAGCTGTCACTGGTCAGGACTGCTGACAAATGAATGAGGCAGGGAGGCGGGACTTCAATTCAAATGCTCAGGCATTCCATTTTTGGCAGTGACTTATTTAACTATGTTTTAATAAAACTACGTGTATTTGGAATTTTGTGAGTAGTGTGACGGGCAGCCATGGCAATTACCCAGCCGGGATTCCAATGGAATGGAAGGAGCATCACTGAGGCACTACCTCCCCTTGGGATGCCAGAAGGCAGCCCTCCAGGGTGGCTGTGGCACCACGGATTCCCGCAGGGTATGCTGGGAGCTGGAGTTTTGCGCAGCCCTGTTGCGTTCCATGGGGGCCACCAAGGGGAGCTGCAGAGCCTTTCAATGGATTTCCACCACACCTGGGAGTGATTCCAGGTAATCGCGATGAACTTCCTGGAGCCCATTTGCGGAGCCAGGGTTGGGAGGAAGTAGATGAAGCTTGCCAGAAGAGGAGTGGAGGCAGAAGAGGAAAAAGAAGGAAAGGAAAAGGACTGTCTTTTGGTATTGGCGCTTTGGACTATACTGTGCTGTGGGGAGCGAGGAAAATCGCCTCCCAGCTGTAAATAAAATGCGTGTCATGTGGCAAACTTGTGTCTCTGCCTGTCTGTGCCGGGTTAGGGCGGCTGTATGCTCCCCAGTGGTCACAATATATATCTGGACGACCTGACATGTGGATTATGTGACACGAGTAATGTGACATTTTCCTATGGATGTTTTTGATATCATGTAGACGGCTATTTTATTAGAAACGTTTTGCATGAAGACATTTTTCATATTTTTTGTCCCTCAGCCATCATTACGAACTACATAGGGTAAGCAGGAAACTAAAAAGAAATATCAGTTTTGAGTGGAGCACCTCCTTTAGCAGTCATACTGAGGAAATCTTTAAGCCAAACCTTTAACATTTCTACTCCTAAAGTAGACAAACATAAAGAACCAAAAGATTTTTATAAAAGCACAGCAAGGGAGAGAACAAAAATCTAATTGAAAAAGACAGAATTTGTGCCTCATTAACATATGTGGAGGTGGCATTGAGGGGTCTCAGCCTGCCTTACTGATGTCCCCTAGCTCTGTATTTGCCTGTAATTATTAACTTTCAATATTAAAAGATATTCTGTTCAAATCACCTATTAGAATATACAGGGTGGGCCACGTAAAAGTAGCCCGCCTCCAATACTGGTGCCACGCTCTTTGGAGGAGGCCGCAGCCACTTCACGACCAGAAAATTGGCGTTTGGTGCGCAGTGTCAGGTACACGAATAGTGGGCCCAATTTTCTTCGAAACAGCTGTAAATACCATGGTTTACCTGGACATCTTTGAACAATTTTACAACCAAACTAACATCAACAAGATGCCGCAACATGCCACACCTCATGCAACTCACTGGCACGGGTTCATGAACGGTTTACAGAGCAAGGGGTTATGGCCACCACATTCCCCGAACTTGTCCACATACGATTTTTATCTGTGGGGATATTTAAAGCAGAAAATGTTCACCAACAATCCACATACCCGGGATGAACTCAAGGAAAACATCACGAAAACTATCCACGCCATCACTGTTGAAGAGCTGCAAGCAGTATTAGCCAACATGCTCCGATGTGCCCAAAGGTGTATAGACGTGAACGGGGACCACTTTCAGCATCTGTCGTAACTTGTGGGTAAGTGAATAAAAACAATCCACTTGCTCGTTCATCTTGTCATACTATCAGACAACTTTTCCGTGGCCCACCCTGTATAATTATTTCATTTTAAAGATCCAGTTAGTTGTTTATTAAGGGTTGTCAAGAATTGGTCTGCTAAAGGCCCTGTCTGTTAGATGACTTTTCCTGCAATTCTCAGTCGTTGCCTTCACTTCCATAATCTTTTCGAGTTGGGAGCTCCCGTGAAGATCAGTTGCTTAATGTGACATACATAGCAACTCACTCCAACTAGTCAATTACTCACCCCGACCAAATCTGATGGGTTTTTAATTGTAGTGGTGGGCTCTGTGCGCTTGACAGCTGACGCCCAATGAATGCTTACTCGGAAGTACACAGCATGAGGACTAAGGAACTGGGGTGTTCTGGACCTCACAAACTGTGTTTTACCTACCACAACAGAATGGAAATAGAAAGAAAAAAAGGGTTTGTGATTGTGGCAGAACTCACTGCACCCGTTAACCCGTTTCACACCACCGTCTCCAGCAGGCAGTGGGTTACTGGCCATCTGAAAAGGGCAGAGCAAGACTGGGCTGGGCGGTCAACAACCAGTCGCTAATTTTGACATGCCCAGTGATTTTCAGCTGGACAAAATGGACATGATCTGCCGACAAGATCAGCAACTGCAGTGGGCAAGTCTGACATACCCAATGACTAGCAGTCGTATATTGAAGAACAAGTACAACCCTAATAAGTACTTCGGCACTTTATTCACCCTCTCTCTGTGTGCATCTTAAACTGTAATGACTGAACAAATCAACTAAGATCTTGTGTTTCTGTAACAAGTAAGATTTCAAATTTCAGAGGTCAATAGGTTTCTTATCTAAAGTGATATTTCAAATCTGGTAAAACTATACTTAGTTGCTACTTTGTATGTAACAGAAAATCCTACGCACCAAAATGTATTTGCGTGCCCCTCCAAAACCAGTAAAATGACCGGAGCAGGGCACACACCACAGAGCACTGCAATCTGTTTGCATAAATTGGATGCTTCTTCATTCATGTTATGTTGCCTCTGACGTCTGGTCATGCCAGCTTAAACCAATCCGATACATTTTGATGTTTAATAGGACAACTGCTGATATTCTCTAAAGGCACAGTCACAAAAATGTAACAGAAAGGCAACTCACAACCATGCAGAATCTTTTCTACAGTTCTGCTTTAGCATTGCAAAGATCCACATGGCAGCCGGACTGTGTAATTAACAAAAAAAAAGCAAAAATAACTGGGTTTGCCATTTTTATTCAAAATCAATGTAAATTTGAAAAATTAATGTAGCAGCAAAAAGGTTGTAGAACTAGATTAAATGTGAAAAAATGCACTCAGTCTTACAACTTTAAAAGGTATCAGACATTTAAAATAATATAAAGACTGCATGCCAATCAGTGTCTTGGCTGCGCCAATTACACCACAGAGCTTAAGTAACTGAAAGTCCGATTCTGTTTTAATGGTTAGTCCTGGCTTGTACAATCACTTTTGTCATGTGAACCTTTTATTAAGGCGGCAACGTGACATTCCTAGAAAAATTCCTAATGCATAGAACAGATGATTATAAACTTTTAAGATGACAGATGATTATAAACTTTTAAGATGACCTAACCGAGAAAAGAACGGAAAACCTCCCTCGCCTTGGAAGTACTCATACAACATTTTCTCCCTGCACATCTGTATGGAAAAGACGCATCTTTGTGAACGGACATTATGTTTGTGTTTCTGACAGATAGGAAGAGTGTTATGCAATGCTCTGCAAAACAAATAAAAATATTAATTATTTGCTTCTTTCCTTTGTCCAACTTAAAATACTGAAACTCATCTAAAGAAATGTTAAACAGAGATGCCAATCAGACCCAAAATAAATTAAAATGATAAAATATAACACATATAATGATGCAGTATTCACAAGGAAAGTGACAGTTTAAAGTTAAACATGGCAACGCTATTAAACTAGAAATAAATACAAAAAAAAAAAAAAAATACACAGGCAGAAATAGAGTTAAAACAAGCATATACTCGAGCTTTTCCAGTAAAGAATCAGGCCAAAAATAGGGCCAACAGGTAAGCAGTCACTGAATGGACTTTTGGTTTTTATTTTATATGTAAATTGATTTTTAAACTGATTGTAAAAGTAAAGATCAAATAAATTTTTTTTTGCAATGTGACGGCGGGTCTTTATGAACCTGTTCACTGATTTTCAGATTTATTTTTTGTAAAAAATAATTTCCATATTCGTCCCAATATATGGCTAACATCACTAAATGTGTCTTATAATACATCAATTAAGGTTTAAAACGAATTATAAAGGTAACGGTAAAATGAATTTATTTTCCAATTTGACGGAGGGTCTTTATGAATCTGTTCACAAATTTTCATATTTATTATCTGTAAAAATCATTTCCATATTTGTTCTCTGTGTATGGCTAATATCACTACAAGTGGCTTTTAATATAAAAATTAAGATTTAAACGCATTGTACAGTTAATGGTAAAATTAGTTTGTTTTTTCCCCAATTTGAAGAAGTGTTTTTGAGAACCCGTTCACCAATTTTCAAATTTACTATCTGTAAAATCATTTGCATATGTGTTCCCAATATATGGTTAACATCACTAAATGCACCATATTATACTTAAGGTTTAAACAGATTGTAAAGGCAATGATAAAGTTCATTTGATGGAGGGTCTTTTCGAAACTCTTCATCGATTTTCTGATTTACTTTCTGTAAAAATCATTTTTATATTTGTTCTCTATATATGGCTAATATCTCTATATGTGAATTTAATACAGAAATTAAGGTTTAAATGCATTGTACAGTTAATGGTAAAATACATTTCATTTGTTCCAATTTGAAAAAGTGTTTTTATGAACCTGTTCACCAATGTTCAAATTTATTATCTGTAAAAGTCTTTTGCATGAGGGTTTCCAATATACAGCTAACATCACTAAATGCGCCATATTATATTTAAATTAAGGTTTAAACTGATTGTAAAGATAACGATAAAATAATTTTTTTTGCAATTTGACGGAGGGTCTTTATGAACCTCTTCATTGTTTTCAGATTTACTTTCTGTAAAAATCATTTCCATATGTGTTCTCTATATATGGCTAATATTACTACATGTGACATTTAATATAGAAATTAAGGTTTAAATGCATAGTAAAATTAACTGTAAAATGAATAATTTTTTTTCCACTTTGAAGAAGTGTTTTTATGAACCTGTTCACCAATTTTCAAATTTATTATCTGTACAAATCATTTGCATGTGGGTTCCCAATATACGGCTGACATCACTAAATGTGTCATATAATATATAAATTAAGGTTTAAACTGATTGTAAAGGTAATGGTAAAACAAATTTATGTATTTCCCAATTTGGCAGAACGTCTTTTTGAACCTGTTCACAAATATTCAGATTTATTATCTGTAAAAAGCACATGCATATTTGTTTCTAATAAGTGATTACCATTGCGAAATGTGCCTTTTAAGATATAAATGAAGGTTTAAATGCATTGTAAAGGTAATAATAAAATGAATTTTTCTCCAATTTCACAGAGGGTTTTTTTGAACCTGCTGACTGATTTTCAAATTTATCATCTATAAAAATCATTTCCATGTTTGTTTTCTATACTTGTTCACGCTTGTTTACAGACAAAAACAATGACAAAAAAAAGACAATTGTGTATTTACACTTTTTATATGAAACTGAAGCATGTAACTTTTATCTAATGCATATAGTAAAAAATGGAAGCATTTCATGTTAATAAAACTAAACTAAATAAAGTATGAAATATTTTAATTGCAATATTTGACTCTGTTCTTAAGGCGTAGTCATACTTCACATAAAAAAAAAAAAAGTCTCAGGACGATTTGTGGACTAAAGTGACTTAAAAAAATGAAAGAAAATAAAAGAGTGAATTTACAAGGCACTTCAATGGTTCCCTTAGATTGTACGTCTCACTCCAAACGCCGACAACTCCCCTAGAAAACTGAAATAGTGTTAGTGATTTCAAGTGCAAAATAGTGCAAGTGTGTAAAATGCCAGAGATGAGTAAGATGTGGCCGGCGACCAATGTTATTGAGAGTGTCATCTGTCTGTCTGTCTGCCATTTGGTAACACAACAGAAACAGGTCAAAAAGGAGCTACAATATGCCACTAGAATATAACAGAAAGTGGACAGTTTCATTCAAAGACTAGTGTGTATGTAATAAATCACCTCAACAAATGTTACATTTCTTTTTCAGAGTAGACGATAACACTAAAAACAAACTGCTAACAAGGCTCCCATAAGAGTTCACAACTGTAGAGGCCTTGATGCCTACAGACAAGTCCACCCTGCTTTGACGCGTTTGAATGGCGTGCGCTGCTTGCATGGAAATTTAATACTTGTTTCTGCTATCTGGTCATCGTCAATTATTTTCTAAAGCAAAATGTAGATTGAGATAAAACAATCAGGAAAGTCTTTATTATACTATTTAAAAAGGCATATTGACAAAAGAGCTGCATAATAATTGAAAGGTTTCATTGGCGGAGAAATGACTGCCACTCTCAAAAACAATCGTCAAGAAGAAGGAACCAAAACAGACATACATTGATGGGCAAAATCTGGTTTAATATTTTAAAGATGGCAACAAATGTTAGAAACGGAAAAATGTTTCTGAGGTAGGTTGCATTTACTACCAAGTCACAATCAAGGACATGTCGGACAGTCATTCCTCCTTTAAAACGTCAGCAGGAAATCTAATGTCTAAATGTTACATGCTTGAATGCAAAATCCAGCTAACGCAGATCTCAAAATGTGCAGGTGGTAGATGTGCGAGTCTCATTTCAGGTGACACAAACTACCAAAAAGAGAGACTCGTTAGGATACCAACTCAGAAAGGCTTTTACTTTTGTAAAGAGACAGGATAGACAACTAACAAAACGTCTTCTATTGCACAAAGACATCCATGATTACTGCTTACTGAATACCAAGCTGGTTATCTGTGTGGGACTTCACTTATAGAAGAATAGAATTACGTGTGAAAACTAAAAAAATAGCTAATCTTCGGAAACAGCTGGTTGGCATCTCTGTTTAAAACCCAGAAAATGGTGCTCTAATAAAATTTGAACTTAAAATTTAAAAACAGCCAAAGCAACAGGAGAACTTATTTTGAATGCATACAGTGTGCAGTCACAGGACCACATGGCCGCTGTCTCTTCGGGGTAATCTCTGCCCCCTCTACCTCGCTGTAGCAGGCTGAACATGTCCAGGGTATGGCCGTCTTGTGCTATTTGCTTGCCTTTGCCGAGCCAAAAATGACTGACCCGACCCGGTGCTTGCAAGTCTGTCTTCTGCTGCTTTCTTCTGTAGGGTCATGCCCTGAAGGAAAAGGAGAGGGGGGGAAATAAAGGCATATTATGAGTTCGCTAATACAAAAGAGAACAATTTGTAGTTTTCTTATATTCAGCAGGCGACAGGACTTCAGAACGAGGTACTTCAGAGAATAATGCGACGACGCTCAGTGGTGGGGTTTTAAAACGCTTTACAAAGAGAGTGGGAAATCACTTCAGCCATCACCAAAGTGCAGCATCTGGCACACGTTAGGTATTAGGTGGTGTCACAAGAACGAGACACGGACAGATAAAGGTTTGGGGCAGCCACCCGTATAATGTGGTATCCTGGCTGCAAAAGTCGTTTTAACAAATAATCAGCACTGAAGTGCATTCAACTGAGTCCAAAACAAGACTGAGGAAACAAAGGAAAAAGGGGCAGGTTTTAAAGGGGGAGACAGGAAGTGAGGTCATATGGATCCGGCACGTGGTCTTCCACCATTGGTTCATAGCCGGACGTGACATCAGAGGGACTGGAGCTGGTGTGGCCGACTTCCATTGGCTCAGTCCCGGAAGTGATGTCAGGACAGCCAGGTGAAATCCCCCGGGAATGGTCTACAGGCAAGGGAGAAAAAGAGTCAGTGCACTCTGCCACACCCCGGCATGTCTCCGAACTGCCTTCACTCAAGCCCTTTAGCTGCCTCCCATGCGCACGTGTGTGACAGTGGTTAAGTGGTGAGACAGACAGCCAATTAGAGACAAGGGGGTGATTAGGAGGACATGGAGGGCAGTTTAGCTAGGATATCGGGACACACCCTGTTCTTTACAAAGGGTGCCCAGGCAGGGCCAGCTCAACGAATGGGCATGCCGGGCAGTTGCCCGGGGGCCCCACAAGCATAGAGGCCCCATGCTAATCTGTGTATGTTGTGAGTTGCCGAGTGGTTGTGTTGTGCTTTGCCCGGGGGCCTATAATGCTGTTAAGACAGCCCTGTGTCCAGGGATGTTTAATGATCATAGAGATTAAGGACCTCTGCTTTACGTCTCATTCGAAGGATGGCACAATTTTTACAGCACAGTGTCCCCCGTCACTGCACTGGGGCATTGGCACCCACATTCAGAACACAGGGCAAGCGCCCCTTGCTGACCTCACCAACACCTCTTCCAGTAGCAACCCAAACTTTTCTCAGAATGTCTCCCACCCAAGTACTGGCCAAGCCTGAATATGCATTGCTTCAGGTGGATGACCTTTTACGGCAGCAGATAAGTGTTGTGTCAACATAAATCACAAAAATCCTTTTCAGAGGTTGCTTCCCATAGGACATTGTCTCCCACCTTCAATTTATATGTGATGTTCCTTTTGCCCACGTGAGGCACTTTGCACTTTTTTACATAAAACTGCATTTTCCAAGTGCTCGTCCAGTTCTGAATATTGTCCTAGTCTGTTTGAATTATAACATGATAGATAGACAGACAGATAGATAGATAGACAGACAGAATTCTTTAGGCCTTGTTCACACGGGCGTTAAAATCGAGCGTTTTTGCGTCCGGTGAGCGCGGATCAAGCGGCGAGTGTTTTCTACACATAGGAGTCAATGAGAGTGTTCACACGGGCTTTGGTGATGTGCGTTTGTCCGGCTGCGCGTTTATACGGCATCAAAAAAACGTTGCATGCAGCTTTTTCTTGGCGTTCAAAACCCAACGAACGTAAGGAAAACGCTTCTAATTCGTTTTCTGCGCGATTATTTTACGCTTCAGAGGAGCTCAGGGGGTGTTGGGGGGTGGGCATTTCAGTGCATAACACCGGTGAAAGCACACACTAGACTACTGTTTCCTTACCTCAAAGTGACAAGTAGTCTCTCTTCGGGGCTAACACCAAGTCGCATATTGGTTGATCGGCGTGCAATGTGGCATTGTCACCAGCTGCAGCAGACAATCAAAAGTGGAAACCGACATCCGACTGTAATTAAAAAACTTGCGCGGAAATTTTCGCATTTCTTCATAAAGCACAAAAAAACTTCCTTTAACCCGACGTTGTGCAGTCAGAGGATGAACCCAGTAGCGGCAGCGATTTTTTCTCTCCCTACGTCGCCGTATTACCAGTATTTTTAAAACAAGAAGATTAATATCTAACATGGCAAAATGGTCCATATTGAAAGGAGGCACCTCAAATAAAACAAGGGCTTTCATATCCAGTTCCCGACACTGCCTCCACAGGTTAACACATAAACTACAATTTGGGCTGCAGGCTGGCGTTAGACAGAGACAAACGAACGCCGGTGTAGAAGTCAATCGATCGCCACCACAAAATGCAACATAAACGTCTAGGACGTTCAGAGCAAGTTTGTTTATCCAAAAACTTAATGCCCGTGTGAACAAGGCCTTAGTCATTATGTATACACATAAAATTTTTTTGTTGGTAGGACTCGGCTTCAAGGTAGAATACTTAAAATACACACTACACTATAAATGCAACCTTATTTAGAAATAGCAATTAATCTAATATGTGTAGTAGAAGTAATAAAACACATAAGGAGAGTAAAAACAGGATGAGATATTTTGGAGTCCATGCTAAGTGTAACTGTGTATAATATCTACCCAAAATAATCCTAGAATTCTCTCTGTCTTTTATTTTCCCCTATAAGGGTTTTTTTTTCGGTAGTTTTTTTGTCTTCTTAGACAAAACCTTCTTCAAGGTTGGGGAGCTGACAAAATACAGGGCCCTGTTAAAGCCCATTGACACATTTTTGTGTGCTTTTGAGCTACAAAAGAAATAAACCACCACAGGATTGATTACCTACGGGGTTTTAGGAGGTGCCACACATGCCTCACTCTCAGGAAAATAAAGGAAGAGTAGAACAAGTGATGGGACAAACACAGTTTGTATTTATGTAATAACAAACTTCAAACCTGAACTACAAACAAAAGCAAGAAACAGAGCAATAGGTTAAGTGGCAGCAGTGGCCCGAGTGTTATGTTTTGGCCATGTGTTTAACCCCAATGCCTCTTTTACAGTATGTCTTTCTTCATTTTTGATTCTTGTGATTTTGTTAATTTTGTTGACCATTGACTCTATATGTAATCTCCTCTAATGTTCCATGTGTCTTGTGGGTGGTTCCCCAAGGGGTGGGGGCACCTACCTATCACCATCAAGGGGCTGCCCTCAGCTGTTTAAAGGATGAGAAAACAAGTCGTCCCTTGCAGTTCCCTGAGTACGCTTGGTGGTGTGAGAAGTTCAAGTGACTGCTGTTTATCATGTTTTTTGTGAATTAACTGGTTTTGGACTCCTTGTTCTGTTTTAAGATCCTCTCTTCAGGATTTGTGTGTTTAGAACTTGTTTGCCCTGCTCTCTTTTGTTGTTTCAGGCAACTCGTTTTGCCTTTTGTGCTCTTAGGAGAATATTTTTGTTGAAAATAAATCTGTTATTTATAAAGATCAAGTGTTTGCTCTTTCCTTACCAGCCAGAGTTTGACTGGGGTCTCCTCCCCCCTGCTCTGGTGGGCATTTTGAGATGTTTTGGGACTCCATTTGCTATGGAACGCCACGTTCATAACACTGTGTTAGAACAGCTCTGTCACTGGACAAATGGAGCATACATTTATTTTAATAAAAGAGTATAGCTTGGGAGGGCTTGGGGGTGCTCACATATAAGACACAGGATACTGTTGTGTTTTATTGAACAGGACGGCTTTAACACATTAAATAAATAATTCCTAATGCAAGAAAAAAGTATACAATGCAGAATATTCTCAAACCCCCTTAAATCCATTTAGGGTCACAAGGAGCTGAGGCTAACCCCGCAGCAGCAGGCACAGGTAATAAACAACAATAAGGGGGACACCAGTCCATTGTAGGGCCCCCCATATTGAGCCACAGAGTTATGCGAGGGAAACCGGAGAGCCTCCTGAAAAACCCATTTTGACAAAGGGAGATACAAGACATATGCAAACGGCTTTAAAGAAAGAAGAAAGAAGATCTTCCAGAAATACCAGCTCCATGCACAATTGTCACTTACCATATTGTACCACGCTGAAACAATAAGCTTTTCTTCTTGTTCTCTTTGAGTTTTTGTTTTCTCATACTCCTTCTATTAAATGCAAATACAAAAAACAAAAGTATCTTCAATATTTCTACCATATTCAATAAAAACTATAAACAAGAAACATTTCACTTTTTTAGCCTGGAGAGCCAAACTGCACCTAGTACTCCAAGATGCACCAGTGCATTATAAATCTTGAGAAGAACCTCCTGTGACTTGTACAATTTTCGAATATTCACTTGTTTATTGAACGTACTTGTGACGATTGTGATCGAGCAATTTCAAACGTTGTCTATTAAAAAAAAAAGTTTAACTTTACTTAAATAAATCAAACATTGTAGCCTTTAAAATTTTTTCAGAGAGTAAAGCAAAACAAGTGAAGTTAAAAAAAATGTTTTCCTTTGTCTATTGCTTCTGAAAAATGAATGCGATATTTCACTCTTTTTTTTTTTTTTTTTAATTTGCAAACTTTTTAAAAATCGTGTTTTCACTTTGCAATTCTGGGGTACTGCCTATTCCCTGACTACAGGGAAAAATATATTTAAATGATTTTAGCTCAAGGCTACGACAAAGCAATAATGTGGAAAAAAAAGTGAAGGGGTCTGAGCACTTTCTGAATGTACTGTACATATGGGACAAATATTTGTCCCCCAAAATGTCTTCCCATCATTCAAAAACACATTTCCAAACTGAAATAACAGAGTTTAAGTTAATGGTTAAGATGACAGGCTTAATCTTCACTGGACCCTTTGCAATTTATGAACTTTACTGAAAGAGGTGCAGCATTATTTATAATATGCAGTAAATAGAATACTGTAATCAATTTGTGATTTAAACAAAAAAAGTAACTCCAATTAATTACCTCTAAACAATGAATCATTCTTTCTCTTTCTTGCAACTGGTTTTTCAAAGCCTGAACTTCTGGTGCTGAGCCCTGGTTCTGTTTGGGATCTAAAGTTCTGATCACCTGCGAGATAAGCAAACAATATTAAAAAAAAGACGTGTCAAGTCCATAATTAAAAGCAACGCTGCAGAAGTTTTAAATAACAAAAAAGAAGACAAAAAAAAATATATATATTTTCTTTATTCAAAAAAAAAAAACAAACAGCAACTCCTCAAGTTTAAAGGGGACACCCAAAAATCAGTGTTACTCATTGGCTGTTTCAGCCTCCCCAAACTATGATTCATCGAATGTGTTGTTTATTTTATACCCGTTGTGATGGTGCGGGTTGGATCCACACTACTGGTCCCTTCCGGACGTTTCTTGAACCTGCCACTGCCGCTAACATTACTGAGACGAGTCAGGCAGATGTGGACACATGGATCCAGACAAGGGGTAAGTGCAAAAGTGAATCAGTGCTTTTATTAAAATCCAAAAACAAATCAAAGTGTCCAAAGAAGTAGTGCAGTGTTCCAAACCCATTAAATAAATAATGCGTAAAAGACAAAGTGAACATGGAGGTTAGAATCCTATAAATAAATCCATAAAAATCAGAAGTTAAAACAAGCCCAGGTGCATCCCTGTAAAACTGACACCTCTCCTGCTTATCCTACTCAGATCTCGGAGCACAGAGAGACGTCAGATCCGGATCTGAGCCTCCACCCCTTTGGACACCCTCTGCCATCTCCGGCCTTGTGGGGGAATCCATTCGGAGTAATGTTGCTCCTGCTTCCGTGCTCAGCAGGAGAGACCCTCAGCCCCCCATGCACATGCTCCTCTTCTGGGGCTCACATTCCCATCTGCCAACTTCCTGTCCTCTCGCACTGGCTCTTGCTCTCTTAAGCCCTTCCCTTCCGTACACTAACCTCCACCCTTTTGAACCTCTTTCTTTTTGTCTGTTTTTTCTTTTCCTTGTTTGTCAAGCCTTATGTAGTCTCCTTTTATACTCTGCTGCCTAATTAGGGATGGGTGTGATGAGCCGCGCCCTCCACAGCATCATTGAGGCACCAGACTGATCCGCCCGCATCTGCACATACGTGTGACACAGTCAGCTAGTTCCCCCAATTAACCGTGGAGTGAAATGCACTCATGCACACTCATGCCCAAATGGCACCTGCACCTTCCTTATTTAAAATGGCCACCTCTTGCAAAGTGATGGACCCGCTTTACCACACCCATCCAAATGATGGAGATAAGGTGTTTCATTGTTAACAGGTACATTAAATCAGCCCATGGTCAGAAGAATGGGTCGTACTGAAGAGCTCAGTGACTTTAAATGTGGCACTGTCAAAGGATGCCACTTTTGCTAAAAGTCTGTATGTGAAATTTCTGCTCTGCTCAATCTGTCCAAGTCAACTGTTAAGGGCTCATATTATAAAGGTGAAGCACTGAGGAGCGACAACAACTCAGCCACAAAGTGGTAGACCATTCAAACTCAGACCGGCGTTGCCAAAGGCGGAAATGTATAAAAATCATCTGTCCTTTGTGGCATCACTCATAACAGAGTTCCAAGTTGCCTCTGGAAGCAATATCAGCACAAGGTCAGTGTGTCGTGACCTTCATGTAGGGCTTTAATGGCCATACAGCTGCATACAAGCCTAAGATCATTATGTGCAATGCAAAGTGTCCACTGGAATGGTGTAAAGCATGCCACCATTACACTCTAGACCAGTGGAAAAATGATCTCTGGTGGTAGATGGCAGTCTGATGGACAAATCTGGGTTTCGCAAACATCACGAAAATGCTACTGTCCAGACCCCATAATGCCCACTATAAAGTTGGAGGAGGATAAAGGCAGGGTTTAGGCCAGGCCCCTTGGTTCCAGTGAAGGCTGCTGCTAATGCTATAGCATACAAGGCCATTTTAGACAATTATGCGCTTCCAATTTTACTTTTTGTGACAAAAGCATAGGGAAGGCTTTGTTCTATTTACACATGGCTGCCATTGTTCACAAAGCCAGGTTCAGTAAGACATAAGAGGAAATCAGGTGGCCTGAACAGAACCCTGACCTCAACCCAATTGAACACTTTGGGATAAATTGGAAGGCCCATTGTGAGTCAGGACATCTTGTCCAATATCAGTACCTGACCTCACAAATGCTCTTTTTGGCTGAATACAGACGGGTTGAAGGTACCACCATGGCACCCAATAAAGAAAAATTACATAGAAAAATGGAAAATTCGGCAACAGAGGCAGAGAAGAAATTTTGCTTGATTTCTGTGTTATCATGTGGGTTCTGAATAATAACCAAAAATCTTGTAGAAAGAAGAGTGGAGACACAAAGTGGGAACCAACTCCATATTAATGCCTGTGATCTGGCAATGGAATGTCCAAAAATCTCATATTGGTATGATGGTCAGTGTTAAATATCTAGGATTAGTGGTAGCCCAAGATGGACAATTAGATGCAGAGACATCCCATACAGTGCAGCGTGGATGGAACAATTGGAAGGAGGTATCAGAAGTGTTGTGCGATCAAAGAGTTAAGATGAAGGTTAAAGGTCAAGTTTTGAAGCAATGATGCATGGGGCCGCGACGTGGGCAGTAAAGGGAACACAGGAGAAGAAGTTAGATGTGGCAGAAATGAGAATGTCGAGATGGAGGTGTAGAGTTACAAAAAAGGACAGAATAAGAAATGAGACAATCAGAGGAACAACAAAAGTGGGACAGACGTCAAAGAAAGCACTGGAAAGCAGGTTGAAATTGAGTCGACTTCTGATGAGGATAGGAATATGTGCACTAAAGAGTGATGGGAATGCAAGTACAGCAGAAGAGAAAGTGAGGGAGACCAAAATGGAGGTGGACGGATGAAGAAGAAGAAAATACGAAGGAAAAGGAGGTGCAGGACCGAGCTGTTTGGAGAAAGTTGGTCAATGTTAAAAGTTTTTTAATAATTATACTTACACTTAATCATAATATTATCCATCAACATTAAAAGTATAATAACTGTACTTACACTTTTAGCTTTCTCCAAATATTTCTTGTACCTCTCCTCCATTAGCTTCATTTCTTCATCTTTTTTTCCCAAGGCATCCTCCAGTTCTTCTAATTTTTGACCTGAAAAGGAACAGCATAAAATGAGAATGCTTTTATAATAAAAATGAGCACAATGAAAACACAAAATGTCAAAGATAATGGGAATGAAATTAGGCCAAACAAAACAGTACACCAATTCTCGAATCGTGCGGATGTCAGCTATACGTCAGTTCGGTATGCAGTACATTAAAACATGCAGGTCATTAGAGCTACTTCATATTGTTAGTTAAAAAGCTCCAAGACACTTACAGCTGTTGTTATATTTGGTCTCCAAATCTTCGATACAAGACCTTTTCTTCTGTAGCTCGTTGGTCATCTCTCGCATTTTCTCCCTGTTTTCCATTATGCGGAAAAAGTGACACATATTTATATGAATAAATGGACATCTCTGAGAACAGTCAGAATATTGTTACATTAAGGCTGTATCAATAACCTTCTACAGAACTAAAAAATAGGTTAAAACTGACCCACTCCAATAGGGAACATTACAAATTTTCAGAAATTCTACCTTAACCAGCTCTCCATCCACTCATCACTTCACTGATGGCACTTAATCCAATTCTAAGTTAATAGTTCACCCTTAAAATGCAGCGGGCCAAGTTGACATTCTTTTGTTAAATTAAGGCTGTAGCTCACATTCAAGTTCCAAGAATTAAAACTCATTTTTCATGTCCCAAAGCCAAAATTGCCCTAAATTGTATGACTATTATATAAAGAATAACTTATTATATATCATTATACATTGTTTAAAGGTCAAAAAGTTTTATGTCAAAATGGAATATTAACGGTAAAAAGGAAACATGTGTGTGGGAGTGTACAGCACCCTACAGTAAAATAAACAGCGTTAAGAAAGACAAATTGAAAGACTTTACACACTGGCGCCATGCTGGTGGGTGCTACCCCAGTTAGCTACTGACAAAGGTCTGCAGGTGTTTGAAGTTCACCGTGAAACCTCTAGCCACTGTAATCAGGAGATTTTGTCCTTCCGACATGTAGCAGAGTGGATTCAGAAAGTATTCAGACCCTGCACATGTTCGGTACACATTTTAAAGTTCACATAGTTTATGTTCTTTCTGAAAGAGAACATTCCACGTTTTTGAAATTGTGTATTAAGTGATGTTAAAACGAAAACGCTGATTCATGATCAGGGTACTCAAGTCTGGTCTTGGAGGTCCGCAGTGGCTGCAGGCTTTTGTTTTAACCAAATTTTTAAGCAGAACAGGTTTATTTACTTACGTTATGTTTATTGTGTTAATCGATCTACTTTTTGTGGTGTATGTATACTGTTAGGGCGGCACGGTGGCGCAGAGGTAGCACTGCTGCCTCGCAGTTAGGAGTCCTGGGTTCGCTTTCTGGGTCTTTCCTGCGTGGAGTTTGCATGTTCTCCACGTGTCTGCGTGGGTGTCCTCCCACAGTCCAAAGGCGATCCTAAACTGTCCCTAGTGTGTGCTTGGTGTGTGGGTGTGTGCCCTGCGGTGGGCTGGCACCCTGCCCGGGGTTTGCTCCCTGCCTTGCGCCCTGTGTTGGCTGGGATTGGCTCCAGCAGACCCCCGTGATTCTGTGTTAGGATACAGCGGGTTGAATAATGGATGGATGTATACAGTTAACCATTAAGTGTGCATATGTGCATTGATATAAGTTCTCTTGTGAATACAACAAGTTACAATAAAAAAAGAAAAACATAGAAAGCGTTTCTCAATTTTATATAAAGTACAATGTTGTAAGACACAACATTACTAATAAAGCAATATGTGTTTTCGGGCTTAGGTCTTGTGAACTCATGTTATGATTCAGAACGCTTAATTGCCTTTCTTAGTTTTAAACAGAGGCGTTTGGGCATTAATTGTTGCCCATTTTCTTAACCAGCCGTCAATTGATATTGAGGTGCAAATGACACTCTCACTTATATGGAATCAAATTATAGTTGCCAAATCACATTAACATGTAGGTGTTTAGGAGATGAGAGGAAAAAAAACACAATACCTGAAGAAAAATCAATGTATATACCAGGAGAATATGCAAAATCCACACACACACACACACACGCTCTGGCCAATTAACTGCACACATCTTTGGGGATGAGAAGAAAAAGCCTTTGCAGGCAAGAGGAGGACATGTGAAGTTCACATATACACTAAAGCCAAAAGTTTGTGGACACCTAACCATCACACCTATACGAGTTTGTTGGGCACCCCATTCCAAAACCATAGATATTAACAAGGAGTTGCCCCCTTATAGCCCCAGATCATGATCCCTCCTGGGGCTGCAACACCAGAATGACATAATTTGGAGTGGTGTCCTCAAACTTTAGGCCATATAGTGTAGATAACTAATAAATGTGGGATTCAAACTCAGGCTGCCCGGTGAGTCAGGAAATAGGGTTAACCAAGGAACCATCACCATGGCACCCAAATAAAGAAAAAAAGGTGAAAGAAATGGCATAAAAAATAGGAAAATTCTGCAACAGAAACCGAGAAGAAATACCATCATTTTGCTTGATTTTTGTTTTATCATGTGGTCTCAGAACAATACAAATGTTAGACAGCATCCCCCTCTACTCTATTCAGATTAAATAAAGCCATTTAAATGTGCACATAATGTCGTTGAAATCCAGTATGCAGTTAAACAAAAGAAAAAAAGCTTGGAGAGAACATTAGTGGCGTCACGGTGGCGTACAAAGCACTTCGGATTTTGGATTTTTGAATTAGGGGTTATTGCGAACAAATGATTTCACACAAAGCCACTTTTTTAGAAACATCTTTTTTTGTTCAACTGTCCACTTTTTTGAATTAATGTCTCTCAGTACCAGCCAACGATAAGAACAAATTAGCTTTAATCACAAAAAAAAAAAAAAATCAGTTTACAAACCAAATTCAGTATAATACTTATTTAGATCACTTCAATATATTGTTTTTATAATGCTTGAAGGAATTCGAAATATACTTACAAGTGTTCTTCATATTTCTTTTTCAGGAGGACAGACTATAATAGAAGAGAGCAATAATAGAGCAAGGTTAATAAACATTTTAGCTGCTTTTAACTTCAGAACTGTGCAAGACATTGTGTTTGTGCTGGATTTGTGTCCTTCACAGGGAATATAAAGAAGTTCAATAAAATAAACTACAACAGTGTTCATAACGTGGTTAAAATGGATGTCTTATAGTTTATCCCTGATATTATTCAGAGAATAAATCACATACAAAACAAAATGATTTGTGTTTTCCTCTGTTTAAAGTAATTTGAAAAACGTTTAAAGTGTGACGACTTTGCAGTATTTATACAGTACCATAGCACGAAGAGCTACTGCACTTAAAGTTTCAGCAATACGGTACTGTGGGTTAGGCTCGAGACAATTAGTCGTCATGAAAGAATCCAACACATAGCAATGGAGGGCTTCTACGTTAGACTAAATAAGAACAGTCAGAACACACTGGGAGGACAGCAGAAAATTCAAAATAAGAAATATGGGGGCTTTTATATATGCAAAATGCAACTGAGTTACAGTATCTTAGAAACACCAGAACTGAAATACATGGGCAAGGATTTGGTAAGGATGTGCTGACTGGTGGGACCAATCCCACCCTGGTGTAGACTTGTTGATACTGTGTTGTGTAGCACCAGAAGGGAAAGAAGTTGAGAGGAATTTGGAAGAATGGAGAAGGACTTTAAAGACAGAGGACTGAAGATCAAATTAAAGAAAATAAAATATATGAGGTTTAATAATGGTCAAGGGTTCAGAGGTTAACCACTGGAAAGAGTAGATAAGTTTACAGTAAATAACTTGAGTCAGAGGTACACAGACCAAGATGGAGAATTAGATGTAGAGAGTGCAGTGAGGATGGAACAATTGGAAGAAGGTATCAGGATTATTATGTGATTGAAGAATTAAGGTGGAGGTGAAATGTAATGTTTTTAAGACAGTTGGTAAGACTGGCAATGATGTGTGGAGTTGAACACATGGATAGTAAAGGAGCACAGCAGAACAACAAGTTGAACGTGGCAGAAAAGAATGTGGAGCTACAAAAAAAGGACAGAAAAAGAAATGAGATAATTAGAAGTACAGCAAAAGTGGGAGAGAAATCTAAGAAAGAACAGAAAAGTGGGATGGATAGATGGATAGATGGATAGATGGATAGATAGATAGATAGATAGATAGATAGATAGATAGATAGATAGATAGATAGATAGATAAGGCACTATATAATAGACAGACAGACCAACCAAACTTGTCCTCAGGGGGGATGTTTGGTTTTTTATAGGAACTCTTTAAACTCATAGATAGATAGATAAATAGATATAAATACACAATAAAAAATTAAAAATAAAGAAAACTTCTGACTTGGCAGTCCCAGTCACAAAGAGGCATTATGACGGCATGTTACTGTTGCTATAAAGGAGCCCCCGTCACGTTTCTTGACACACTTTTGATGAAATATCTGTTGGCTGAAATTCCTCCCTATGACACAGCAATAGTGTCCATAAAAGAAGAGATGAGAAGAGACAATGTATATGTGGACAAAAAAGTGAGGGGAATCGAGAAGAGAAAGCCTTGGGGGCTGAAGTAGTGCTATAAAAGTAACGTAAAGAAAGAGCCGAAGGACATCATGCTGTACATCATGCTGTACATGTAATGTATCAGTCTCCTTCTGTATCTTGAGTGTGCCCCTGTGTGTGTTAGCCTACATTACTAAGAACATATTTGATAATTTTTAAAATCACAAGGGATAGCAGTATATTGATATAAAACAATTTTTGCTCTAGTGTAGGAGTGTCGAACTCTGGGCCTGGAGGACCACAGTAGCTGCAGGTTTTCATCTAACCCTTTTCCTAATCAGTAACCAGTTTACACTGCTAATTAAATTCTTTTTCCCTTCATTTTAATAGCCCTGTTTTTAAGGATTCAGTGCTCTGAATCGATTCCTTTCTTCATTAAATGACAGCCAAACAGAAATGAGACGTGAAACGAGCCAACAGATGACCAGCTAAACTGGGGCTTCAAACTCCAACCAATTTCACTCCAACCAGTTTCTTAATGAGAAGCTGATTCTTGGTATTAATTAAGCCCGTTATTTAATTCTACCACAGCAGACATTTCCAAAACAGTTGATTTTCTCTTTTTTCTAACAACACCATCAAAATGTTTTGGTGACCCGAGAGATCAACCTTACTGAGACTTTCATTTTTCTGCATTTTCAAATATTGTGTTATGGGCACAGGTGAGCTGGTCATGTGGCGGCTTGTTTTGTATCTCACTATTATTTGGCTGCTAATTAAGTAAAAAAAAAAAGAC